>NW_027635754.1:0-60735 GCF_903797595.1 Erithacus rubecula | reverse complement strand
GAGGGATGGGTCATGGAAGAGATAAGGAGCCCTGCTCCACCTGGTTTCAGCAGATGGTGATGGAATGTATACTTCTGCTTGCATCTTGCATTGCAACTTAAGACATGATCTACTCCTTATTCTATTACCATCTGCATCCTACCTTAAATAATGCCTTCTTTCAACTCTGCTATATATTTTTATCCACAGTGAAACTTTACAAACAGTTCTCACTTAAGATTAGGTTTTTCTGTGGTACTCAATGGGTTTCTTTATCTTTCTGCATTACCTAGTAAGTGTAACTAGGTTTTTGAGCAAAAACAATTGTACGGATTGGTTTGCCTTTGCCTGAGGTGGGCCTAATCTAAACAGTCTTAAAATACCTTTAATGTGTCCTACAGGGACTTTATCCCCATGCACTGTGTGCAAGGCTTCAGACTGGGCAGGACTTGCTTGAGTGATGGACTCTCAGGTGTTGACTATTTAGGTGGCTTCTGTTAAGTTCATTTCTCAATGTTTGGATGTTTCCCTGCCAAGTGCCTTTAGGGTAATTTTAAGTAGTCTGTTGTACATTTCAACTTTCTTGGCAGCTGGTGTGTGCTAAGGGATATGATCTATTTATTCAATATCCTGGTTTTTGGCTGAGGTGTTTCTAAGGCTGTTCTCAAAATGGGTCCTGTTGTCTGACGATTCTCTCAGGGGTGCTGTGTCTTTATAGGACTTGCTTTTTTGGGCTTCAGACGGTGTTTTGAGTAGTAGTGTGAGGTACAGGGTGGGTTTCTAATGATCTAGTGGTGGCTTCTACAATTGTGATCACATAGGACTTGCCTTGGGGGGTTTGAGGCAGTGTGATGTGGTTCATTTGCTGGGCTTCTTTATACTTATATTTGGAATACTCCCCCGCAAATTAGAGAGGCCTTATGGGCTTGGCCTGCTTGATTTTAGCACATGTCTTACAGTTATGAATAACTTGAGTAATGCAATTTATAGTTAAACCTGCTTTTGAGTTTTGTGCCTACTTATAGGTGGCATTTTTGCCTTAATGGCTTGAGGCAGTGTGGGCCTATTGAGCTAGGAACAACTCTCCCTTATGTTGCTAATTTAACTTTATTTGTGACATCTCTATTTTTGCAGCTTGATCTACTTGCTCCTTGTTTTAGTGTTCTTTATTAGCCTGACTTTTGGGGATGTGGCCGTCTACATGATGGACATTTACGAAGAGTTTGTCTGAGTGGCAATGTTTTTCCACTCATCAGCAGCCTGAATTGGTTTTCCTTTATGTTGCTAGCTGGCCTTTTTTTGCCTTTCTATCTAACTGCACAGAGCATTGGTTACTATTTCTGATTCAGTATAAAGATAGAGCTTTGGCCAGTTCTCTGTTTCAGCAGTGTCCAGGGCCAGCTGAATGGCTTGAGTTCAGCAAGTGCACTTGATTCACCTTCTCCTTCAGTAGCTTGTGTGACTCGTCGTGTGGGGCTCCCTGCGGCCACTTTCCACTTCTGGTTCATCTCAACCACGAGACAGAAACTGTCAGTGACAAGAGCACAGCGTGTTTCTTGTGCTGCTAGTTGGTTGTATGGTGGAGCTTTTTAGCCTGGGTTACTTGTTTCTGCTCCTTTTTGTTAGTGAGACTAAAATTTTTATCTTGTGGTCGGTTTTAAGTGTTTTTAAAATTTCAGGGTGATTTGTGTTTCTAATCTGGCCGTGCTGTGTGATGAGAGCAATCCATGGGCTCCATGTGGTGTGGGTGGCGTGGTGGGTAGAGGAGCCTTTTCTTTAAACATCCACCCCAGCAATGGGAGTCAGGGTGCCAGGAGGAGTGGTGCTTTTGTACTAATTTCTTTTGAGGTGGCTTGAACTTTCTTATTGTAGGCGGATAACGTGGGGTTTTTTTGGGTTTTTTTTGGGGTTTTTTTTTGAGTGTAGTTTGCTTCAGACTTTGTGTAACTTTGGCTCTAGAATTCTAGTGCTCAGCCTCGAGTCTCCCCAGGCACCTTCTGCTAAAGGCTCCAGGACAAGCCATTGTTCTTGGCTGCAGAGTAAAGCACATTCCTCACCTCTGGTCCTGTCCTGACTGAGTCAAGGGCACTGCATGAGTGATTTTCTGCTTGGTCTGGGTGAAGGTTTGTTGCTGTTCAGGGCCACGGCTGGAATTGTTCTTCTTAGGTTGACCAGGTAGAGAGGGCTCACAATGTGGCTGCACTCAGGAATGCATTCTCTAAAAACCTATGGCCCCTAGGAAAGCTTGTGTTTCCTTCCTGCTGCTTGGTGGAGACATTGTGATGATCTCATTGATCATTTCAGTGGGGATCTGGCTCTGTCCATCTTGCGACTCTACTCCCAGAAACTGGATCTCTCAGGCAGGTCCCTTGACTTTGCTCTTCTGGATGGGCAAACCTCCTTTCAGGAGAATCTGGATGATCCTCTCTTCTTTCTCAAATACTTTTATTACCCTGTTCCTCCACACAATGATGTTATTGATGTATTACAGATGTTTTGGAGCTTTACCCTTTTCCAGTGCAGCCTGGATCAGCCCGTGGCAGATGGTGGGGCTGTGTTTCCACCCCTGGGGCAGTCGGTTCCAGGTGTGCTGCACGTCCCTCCAGGTGAAAGCAAACTGAGGCCTGCACTCTGCTGCCAAAGGAATGGAGAAAAATGCATTGGCAATGTCAATGGAGCCACTTTGCTGCCTTGGGCTCCAGCTCCTCCTGGAGATCCAGCGTGTCCGGCACGGCAGCGCTCAGCACTGGAGAATCAACGACTGGGAGAGAGAGGGGGTCTACTGACTGCTGATCAGAATCCAAATTTACTCTCAGCTACATGTGCTTATATACCAGTTTTAGGAAAGCTGGTAATTTTTTACCACATTGATTGGGTTAAACATCACACAAACAAGCTTACACATTTTGCAACATTTCTATTTGATTCATTCTTCTTTCCTGTCACCAGTCTTGATCCAATCTTCATGGAGTCTTCAAAGCTGTGTTTGCTGTTGCCAAGGCATCTTGGTTATCAAGCTACTTATGCTAATTAAATCCACAGGACTCTGTCTTAGCTCCCACAGTGGAGTCCCTTCATTCAAGGCACAATAGCCTACAGTCAATTTCTGTTTTCTGTCAGACCTGCCCACAGGCAAACTGGGGCTGTTGAAGGGTGAGTGGGTTTTACTGAGCACCCTTTGACTTTCTAGCCAAAATTGTATGGATGAGGATAATGGCATCTTGATTCATCTGGTACTGCTGGCTGTGTGCTGTTGAGGTGTCACTTGGTACTTGTTGCACTTTCACCTTCAGGAACCTCCTGTAGATGGGTTTTCTGATAGTCCAGGCAAGGTGTTTTATTCCTCAATGCCCTCTGCCTCTACAGCAGCTATTCCAAAAGCCCTCCTAAGTCCCCGTGGGTCTTTGTAACAGCCATTCCAGAGGAAGAATATGCCCAGAATTCATGGAGCCTCTCAGCCAGTCACACTGGGATGTTTCTGCCACCCCTTCCCAGTCAGGCTCATTTCAGCCTCCAGCAGAATCAATTCCTTGGATCCCCCATCACCCCAGCAATGGAAACAGGTTCTGCCCCCACATGTCCCAGTGGCATTAGGGTACACTGTGCACCAGGTTCAACTAAAAGCTCTGATGTGCCAGGCCATTGGATCTGCTCCATCCAAAAGACCTGGCTGTCCTGTGCCTCTCCCTGGCTAGAGGCAGGGCCCCTCTAACCCTGATTATCATTTCCTTCCTGGGCATACATACTAGAGGTTCTTTTAAGAGGATCCCACAGGTCATCTTCCTTTCTGCAATACCTGGCAGCTTTGTCATGGCAGGTTGAGGCTGCCTTCACTTGAGTGGAACTCCCTCTCTTAGTGCTTCCCTCCCTGAGTTGCTGCACCCGTGCTGCCAGCACAGAAGTGGGTTTCTCATTTTGCCTTTTCATGATTTCCCCATGGTTGTGCAAAAAGAACCACAGGTCAGCTCGTGGGGTGTCCCCTCTCTCCCTAGCTGGGGGATGTTGGGCTCTGACTTTGGGGCCTGTGACTGGCACTGATGCTGCACTGATCTTCCTCACCTCTTGCCTTATCTCCCTCATCTCTTCCTTAAACTTCTCTTTGAGCTCCTTAACCACAGCAGAGACATGAGCCTGCCTCAGGCCATTGATCACACTCTCATAATTTCTGAGCTTGTTGGTGACAGAACCCACTGTCTCTGGGTTGTTATCAGCATTAATTGTCACAGTCAAGGTGTATTTGGATGGCCCCAGGTTTGCCAGATTGCACAAGATCTGCCCTGTGCACCTGACCTTGTCAGGGTCATTGTCCTGCTGCCCCCTGCCAGCTGCCTGCGCCCGTCTCATGCCTGTCCCAAATCCATTGGGCTCCTGTCCCTGCTGCTCCCCAACACCTTCACTCCCCCCATCAAAGCCCCACTCAACCTCTGCACTGTGACCTCTGGAAAGAAAGAAAGAATGAGAGAAAGGAAGTGTTGTCAATTGACTCTGGCTGTGTTTCAATCACTGATCAAAGCTGCTCTCTCACTCCTCGCCAGAGATGGACAGGAGAGAGAAAACAGAATGAAGGTTTCATAGGTTGTGATAGAGACTGGGACTGATTACTCAGCAAATGCCATCATGGGAAAGACAGGTTCATAATTAGAGATATTAATTGAATATCTTGATCTCCTAATCAGAACAGGATAGTGAGTAGTAAAATAAAGCTTAAAAAACACCTTCTGCCCATTCCTCCCTCCTTCCCAGCTCTACCTCCTGCCCCAGTGAGTGCAGGGATACAGGGAATGGGGGTTCTGCTCAGTTCATGTGTTGTTTCTCCTGCTGCTCAGGGAGAGGAGTTGTGCCCCTGCTGCACTAAGGGGTCCCTCCCAGAGACTCTTCTCCATGAACTTGTCCAAGGTGAGTTCATCTCACAGACAGCAGTTCTTCACAAACTGCTGCAGAGTGGGTCACACTTGCATGGGCTCACAAGTCCTTCCAGGACCCTGCTCCAGTGTGGGCTCCTCTCTGCACGGGTTTGCAGGTCCCTGCCAGGTCCCTGCTCCAGCACAGGTTTCTCATGGGGTCCCAGTCTCCTCTCAGGTATCCCCCTGCTCCGGCATGGTCTCCTCCAGGCGCTGCAGGTGCATCTCTGCACTCCGTGCCCTCCATGGGCTGCAGGGGCCCGGCTGCCTCAGCACGGACTGCACCATGGAATGTCAGGGCAATCAGCTCCAGCCCCTGGAGCAGCTCCTGCCCCTCCTCCTGCCCTGCCCTGCCTGTGTGCACACTTGTTCCTCTCTCATGTTCTCACCCTGCTCTTCCCTGGCCACAGTTACAACTCCACTATAACCCAATCCTGGTGTCACCCCCTTTTCCCTCCCCACAGGGCTCCTGCCCCAGCTCCTGCAGCCCCCGGGAGGGAATTTGGAGAGGGGGCAGAGGGGGTGCACAGCCCCCACCATGGGATGACCCCAGCCCAGTCCCTTTGTTCAACACCAAGCTGGGCTTGTGGCCACAGGAGGAAGAGGCCGAGGGGAAGCAGATACTGCAGGTGGGACAGTGCTAAGGCTCAGGGCAAGGTCCTGCCCTGCACACCTGGCTCAGGTGTGACCCTGCCCTGGGAAAGGAGCAGGACATTTCCATTCCCACAATCCTGTCCCCAAAATCCCACTTTTGGGATCCCTCACCCATCTCTGCAGTCCCTGCTCCAGCATCTCCAGGTGTCTGGGAAGAGTCCAAAGGGATGGAATTTCCCACCCAGGGTCCCCAGCAAGCCCCACTTTGGATCTGCTGTCCCCCAGTTTTCCCAGTTTCCCTCTCCTTTCCCCGGGCCGGGTTCCCCCCACCTCCAGTGGGTGGCAGCAGCCGAGAGCTCCGCGCTGCCCATCCCGACCTGTCCCGACTCCATCCCTGCTCCTGCCATGGGCTGCAAGGGCTCGGGAACGGGGCAGGAGCAGTGGGGATGGGGGAGCGGTGATGGAGAAACAGCGGGAGAAGAGGTGGAGGGATTAAGATGAGGAGGAAGAGGAGGAGGAGTGGGAGGAAGAGCTGGGATAGAGGATGAGGAGCAGGAACTGGAAGCAGAGGGACCACGCAGTCCAGCCCTCGCTGTGTCCGCAGCCCTCCCGCCCCTGGGACATTGTCCCCCCATCTCACAGTGACCGCAGAGGGGCAGCTCGCCCCTGGGGTCTCCATCAGAGGGAGTTTTTGAGGGTGTAGGGGAAGATTTTTGGAGCTTGAAGGACTCCAAAGCTAAGCCACAAATGCCCTTTGGGGAGATTTGGGGGGGTGTCCCAGGAGGTTGTTTATTCCTGGAGGAGGGCAGAACACTGGGACACCAACAGCTGGGCAGCTGTTGGGGGCCAGCACCGCCCCCAGTTCCGGGGTCACCGGGTCGTGGCGGAGGACCTCGGCCAGGAGCTGCCACTGGTCTGCAGTGAGAGCAGGGGGACGTTCACCCTGCACCGCTCAGCACCCCGGGGTGCTGCAGACCCCCAACCCCCTCCCCAAGGCCGTGGCGGTGCTGGGGGAGTTGCCCCAGGCCTGAGTCTCAAGTGTGTCCAGGATGGTGAGCACCGAGTCCATGTGGTGTGGGGCAACAACTGGGGGGCAACCAGTGGGGGGGTGAGGAGGACTAAGGGGTGGGGAGAGGACTGGAGGAGGGGAAAGGCATCCACAAAAGTACCAGAAGAAGGAAGGTGCCTGAATATGGGGGAAAGGGTGGAAAAGGGAGGAAATTATGCAAAAAAAGAGGAAGGGAACCAAAATGAGGGGAAAGGAAACAAAATAAGTGGGAAAGACCCAAAAGAGGGGAAGACACAAAATAAGGGAGCAAGTATCCAGAATAGGGGGAAAAGACCCACAATCAGAGGAGAAAGGTTTTCATGGGGTGTCACAGGGTGTCACGGCTTGTCCCTACCTGTGCTGGGGCAAGTGCAGACACTCAGTGCCAGGAGCAGCCACAGAAACATCCTGAGGGACATGGGGACACCCTGAAGGACACGGGCCTGGGACCTCAGGTACTTAGGCCACGCTGGGGGTGGGGGACAGGAACACAGGATGAGAGACAGGGGCACATGGAAGGGGACTGAGACACACAGAGGGGTGACAGGGAACCATGGTGGAGGATGGGGACAGACGGGAGGGGACACAATGCTACCAGGACACACAGCAGGGGACAATGTCGCCACACCTGTGGGGACACTGCCACTAGGACACCTCTAGTAACACCCCGCATTGCACGGATCCTTGCCCTTCCCCCAGGGGTCCCCTGAACGTGGTGGCCCTGGGACACCCTGGTGGCTGTCACTTGCTTCCACACTGCTTTTCACCAGCTGAACAAGCCCTGACAACAACTTGTAAACAACCCTCCCACCCTGGTGGGTGGTGACATTTGGCTGGGATATTGCAGTAGTGACAGTGGGGATGTGGTGCATTGGGCAACCATCTTAGCCATGGCTGAGATGAGGTGCAGGTGACACTGTGGTGGCACAGGTTGTGGCATTGATGCTGTTGCAGTTCATGTCCCCACCTATGTCCACGTCCCCTTATGTCCACAGCTAGGCCTGTGTCTCCATCCATGTCTATGTCCCATGAAAGGCTGTGTCCCCTCATGTCCCCATCCATGACCTCACCTGTGTCATTGTCTACCACATCTCCCCATCCATGCATTACTTCAACATCTTTATTTTTACTCTAATTTCGGGACTTTCAAAGGGATGAACAAAAACCTTTTTGTTTCAAGGCCAAAACAAAAAGATTTACGTGTCCCTGCTGGAAGAGCACCCACATGTATGGCTGGGTGGGAAGAACCCTTTTTGGAGGGGTTTCCACCCCACTGTCTCCAAAAGCATGGGATTTGCCCCAGTCTGTTCCCATTTGGATGTGGAAGATGTGCATTGGCCAGAGAGGATTAAAACGATGGGTTTTTATTGGAGAAGACCTCCAAGGCCACCCAGTGTTGCTTGATGCCACCAGAAGATGCAACAAATGATATTTTTCTGGGGTCAGAAGTCGACAAATGTGCTCTCCACAATGGATTTGTGATGTTGATCTGTGGATGTATCCAGGTACCCAAGGGAAGCCAGGAGAATGTGGAGCCCCCCCAGCCAGGTGTCTTGTCTTCCCAACACAGATCACTGGGGCTCTGCCCACTGGGAGACACTGGGATCATCCAGCATGGATCCTGTAACGGAGAACGGAGCTGGAGCAGCACATGAAGCTCTTCCCACATTCAAGGCACTCACAGGGCTTCCCTTAGTGGTACCTCCGTTGGTGCGTGGTCAAGTGTGAGCTCTGTGAGAAGCTCTTCCCACACTCAGAACACTCATAAGGCCTCTCCCTGGTGTGGATGCGCCGGTGGGTGACGAGGTTGGAGTTGTACCTGAAGCCCTTCCCACATTCAGGACAAGAGAAGGGCTTCTCCTCTATGTGAATGTGCTGGTGCTGGAGGAGACTGGAGCTGGTTGGAAACCTCTTGCTGCATTTATCACACTCGTAGGGCTGTTCACCCGTGTGGCTCCTTTGGTGGACAATCAGATCAGAGCTGGTCCTGAAGCACTTCCCACACTGGGACCACTCACAGGGCCTCTCCCCAGTGTGGATACGCAGGTGGGAGACAAGGCAGCAGTTGTGTTTGAAGCCCGAGCAGGTGCCGACACCCAAAAGCAGCCGCGCTGTGCCCTGAGGGGTTCCAAAGTGGCTGCGCCCCGCGCGGCGCTGGGACCGATACTGGGAGCACTGGGAGCGATTCTGGGAGCACCTGGAAGCAACTGGGAGTGCTTTTCCTCCCAGTTCGGCTCTCACTGGGAGGAAACAGAGCCCAGATCCGGCTGCAGCCGATGGTGGGCGGGACCAAGCTCGAGGGCGTGGTTATGCAAATCTAGGAGCGGTCGCGCGCTATGATTGGTGCGCGAGAGGAACGCGATGTTTCCCTGTCACGTGAGGGCCGCTGAGGTCCGGAGCGATGGCGGCGGCGGCTGGTGAGACGGGAGAGGGACGGGAATAGGGACAGGGGCTGGGAATACGGGCCGGGGATAGGGACAGGGACCGAGAATGGGGACGGGGACTGAGATAGGGACAGGGTCAGGGCTGTCGCACCTGATCTTGCTGACTGGGAGCTCGGGGAGGGGGAGGTCTCATTTTCGGAGCTCCCCGCCCCAATCCGGGGGTTCCTCGTCCTGTTCTGGGGGGAGCAGTCAGCACCCCCAGTACCCCTCCAATAGCTCCCAGTACCAGGCAAGGGGCTTTATCTTCATCCTGGTTTGGTGTCCAGCTCCAATCCCAGTGCCAGTGTCCACTCCCAGTGTCCAGCCTCAGTCCCAGTGTCCATTGTCCAGTCCCAATCCCCACCCGGTGTCCAGCTGCTGTGCCATGATGTCAAGCACTATCCCAGGTGGCTTCCACAGGTAATCCCCAAACCCTCCAAAAATCCCACCCAGGGACATTTCCCATTCCAAAAATCCCAGTGTGAGATTTGCAGTCCTATTTCCAAATTCTTGTGTGGGATTTTGGAGTGGAATTTTCCCTTTCCTAGGATTCCCTTTACCCTTTCGCAGGATTTTTTAGGGGATTTTGTGGCCCAGTTTTCCCTTTCCTTTTGTTTTTTTGGAGATTTTGGGGCAGTATTTTTCCTTTTCTAGGGTTTTTGGGGGGGATTTTTGGGGACTCCTGGGGCTTTTAGGGATTTCAAGTGAAATTTTCCATTCTCGTTGGACTTTTGAGATTTTGGTGTGGCAATTTTCCTTTTCATCTTGTTTTGTAAGGATTTTGGGGTGGAATTCTAATTCCTGGGGGATTTTGGTGTCGAATTTTTCCTTTTCCAAGTGTTTTTTTGGGACTTCAGGAACTCACGAGGTTTTTGGGACTTTTTGGAGCAGATTTGTTCCCTTTCCTGTTGTTTTTTTGGGGGATTTTTTGGGGCAGAGTTTTCCCATTTTCATTGGTTTCTTTGGGATTTTGAGGTGGATTGTTTCCTTTCATTTGGTTATTTTGAGGCCTCTTGCAGTGTTTTTGTCCCCTCAGACTGATCAATGTCATTGTGATGTTCCCAGCTCAAGGCCATCAACATCAAAATGCTGCTGAACCACAAAATCCCCGACTGCTACACCTTCAGTGATACCGTGAGTGTCCCTGAGTGTCCCTAAATGTCCCAAAGTGTCCCCAGTGTCCCCTGAGTGTCCTTCTTGTATCCTCTCCTGTCCCTTTTGTGTACTTCATGTCTCTCCTGGTGTCCAATTCATGTCCTCCTTGTGTTCCTCTTGAGTATCCTTCAGTCCCTTATCTGTCCCTCTGTCCCTTGGCTGTTCCCTGGTGCCCCTGCATTCCCTGGGGGGCAGCCAGTGAGTGCTTGGACAGTGACTGTGATGATGGCAGTGACAGTGACAATGATGGTGGCAGTGAGAGTGCTAATGACAGTGACAATGACAGCGATGGTGGCAATGATGGTGACAGTGACATACCAATGACAGTGCCATCCAGTGTCCCCAGGTCACATTTGGCAACTGCTCCCATGGCAGGCGAGTGCAGATCCACCTGGTCACCCATCTGGGAGTGCCACCATCCCTCCTGCCCAGCAGAGGAGACAGTGGGTTACAGTGGATGACCAGAGACAGGGTGACAGGGGACAAGGCAACAGGGGAACACAGTGACAGAGTAAGAGGTGCCCTGCCACCCCCGTGCTCTGGGCACAGGCTGGACTGGAGGCATTTCTGTCGAGCCACAACCACACTTCCCCACCAAACCCACTCCCCTCTCACCTTGGGAACACCCCTGACCCCCCCTTTGTCACTCTAGGGTGCCCCTCAGTTGGAGGTGAACTTGCTGGCACCACAGGACCCCTTCTCTGTACTATCCCCAAGGTGGCACCTGTGCTTTTTGTCACCTCCACCTGCCAATTTCTCACCTACTGTGGGTCATTGCTCGAAGGGACTGTGTGGTCATGGTGGCTCCTGGAGTCCCCCCAGTGTGACAGATGGGGTTCTCAAGATGCTGCAGTGATAATTTGAGGATGTGAATGCTTGTTTTGGTCTCCAGGATGGGTCCTGAGGTCCCTCCCATCACCACAAAGTCACCTCTCCAGCTCATGCCTCAGTTTCCCACTCACTCTGAAGGAATCGCCCAGAGCTGATCTTCTGGAACTGTGTTTATTTTGGGCAGTTTTGGGGTTAGGGCTACTGGGATGGGCTGGTGGGCCAGTGGGCTGGGCCAGGGTGTGTCCAGACTGGTGGTCATCTGGACTGGGAGCTGCCTAGGCCAGGGGCATGCAGGGCCAAGGGCTGTCCAGAGCAGTGTCCACCTGAGATCTGTGACTGGTGTCTATCCAGACCAGTGTCCATCCAGAGTGGGATCCACGGCTCTGGTGTCCATCTGGACCAGTGTCCAACCTCTCCTGCCCCCATCCATCCCAGGCTCCCTGGCCCTGGCTGCTCTTCACTGCAGAGTGGACAAGACCCACAGTCAGTCCCAAGATGACCCGAAACCCTCCCACCAACCTCACCAGGCCACTCACCTGGAGTCCCGGGGCCACCAGTGTCCCCTGGCGGCTGGGCCAGCTCTGGATCACCTGGAAGAGGAGGTCCACAGCCCTGGGCTGGGGTCTCAAGGGCATCCAGGATGGCAAGAACCGAGTCCATGTAGCATGGGAGGATAATTGGGGACACAGCTGGGGAAACATCTGTGGGGAAGGGGGCTGGGGTGGAGGGGAACAAGGGCGGCTAAGAGGTGCGGAGGGGGTTGGAGGGGAGGGGTGCACCCAAAAATGTGCCAAAGTCAAGGGGAGGATGCCCATAATTGGGGGAAAGGATGGAAAGGATCCAAACAAGCACAGAAAAGGCCAAAAACAGGGGGCAATGAACCCAAAAGAGGGGGAAAGAACCTAAAATCAGAGGACAAAGGATATTGTGGGGTGTTACAGGGTGTCACAGGGTTTCCCTACCTGTGCCATGGTGTGTCCCTGCCTGTGCCGGGGCAAGTGCAGATGCTCAGAGCCAGGAGCAGCCATGAGAACATCTTGAGGGACACAGGAACACCCTGCATGACATAGGGGCAGCTTGAAGGACATGGGGACACTCTGCAGGACACGGGGACACTGCAGGATGACTCCCCTCGGAGAGCCCAGGACCTCAGGGACTTTGGCTGCAGGAACAAACTGGACTTTGAACAGCACATCAATATGATTTTGCGGAAGCCAATTTATTGTTTACAATTTATCCCAATTACACATTTCTACAACCATCACCCACGTGGGGATACACTTCACAATTGGTAATTTTAGGATATTGATCCACCCCTTCAACCCCCCAAAAGTCTGTCATTGGTGGTCTTCAAGATCCTTGCTGCCCTCTGCTGTCTTGAATCTTCTAATCTTGGTATTCAATGTTTTCAACATCTTCTCTCCCAATTTAACATAGTTTGTGTTCCAGGGGCCTTGGGGTGTTTCAAACAAGTTATCAAAAAACTCCTAAAATTTTCTCATGCTATGCACCTTTTGTGAATACTAGTCTAAACTAAGAAATACACAGAAACAGCTAGTGTGTGAAAGAAGCATGTGAATGAACAGCAAAACATAGCAACTAAATATAGTTTTTGGCTGGTGCACACACAGAAGGCCCAGATTTGTATGGAGATGTCCATCGGGGTCCCAACCCCGTTCAGCCTTACAACATTTGGCCCTGCTGGGGGCTGGGGACAGGGACATAGAGGGAGGGCCGGGGACACATGGAAGGGGACAGGGAGACATGGCAGGGGATGGGGACATACAGAGGGGAGGCAACACAATGCCACCAAGACACACAGCAGGGGACGATGTCACCAGGACACATGTCCCCATCCATGCATTACTTCAACATCTTTATTTTTACTCTAATTTCAGGACTTTCAAAGTGATGAACAGAAACCTTTTTGTTTCAAGGTCAAAACAAAAAGATTTACGTGTCCCTGCTGGCAGAGCATCCACATGCTTGGCTGGGTGGGAAGAAACCCTTTTTGGAGGGGTTTCCACCCCACTGTCTCCAAAATCATGGGATTTGCCCCAGTCTGTTCCCATTTGGATGTGGAAGAGACAAGTAAAACTATGTTTTTTTTATTGGAGAAGACCTCCAAGGCCACCCAGTGTTGCTTGATTCCACCAGAAGATGCAACAAATTATATTTTTCTGGAGTCAGAAGTCGACAAATGTGCTCTCCACAATGGATTTGTGATGTTGATCTGTGGATGTATCCAGGTACCCAAGGGAAGCCAGGAGAATGTGGAGCCCCCCCAGCCAGGTGTCTTCCCAACACAGATCACTGGGGCTCTGCCCACTGGGAGACACTGGGATCATCCAGCACGGATCCTGTAATGGAGAACGGAGCTGGAGCGGCACATGAAGCTCTTCCCACATTCAAGGCACTCACAGGGCTTCCCTTAGTGGTACCTCCGCTGGTGCGTGGTCAAGTGTGAGCTCAGTGAGAAGCTCTTCCCACACTCAGAACACTCATAAGACAGGAGAGGCTGAGCCACTGCTCCAGCCATGCCCTGCACTTGGCCTGGCCCAGGTGAGTGGAGTTGAGACCACACAGGTAACAGGCCTGGGGAGCCCCAGACAGACACACAGACAGACAGAGTCAGGAACACACAGAAGCCCAACACCCCCCTCAAGGAGCAGAAACCCCTTTGCCAGGTGCCAGCCTGGTGCCCCCAGGCCGTGCAGGTGCCAGGTGAGCTCCCAGCTGCCCTGCACAGGTGTGGGGGTGCCGTCACCCTCGCAGCTCCTCCCCAGAGAGCTGCCCCAGCCCCAGGTGCAGCAGGGCTCTGTCCAGCTGCTGCATCTCCAGCAGGTGCCTGTGCTGGCGCTGCCGCAGCAGGGCGGCCGGCAGGTAGGGCGTGAGGAACAGCACCTGGCTCAGGGCCCTCTGTGGGGACAAGAGAGCACCTGGGACATGCCCAGCCCCTCCCAAAACAGCCTGCGAGCCCTTCAGGTACTTCCACCAAGCCTGGTAGCACCTGAAGGGCTCCAGGGATGGGGAAATCCCTCCCCCACCTGCTGCCTTCACACCTGCACAGGTGGAAATTGCTGCCCCAAATCCCCTACCTGGGGTCATTCACACCCTCCAGGTGTTGGGGGGGCACAGCTGGAGGTAGCAATGCAGGTGGGGTCTTACCTGAGCTCCCCTCAGCTGCTGCCACAGAGTGGGGATGGGCCCAAGGCTTCTCTGCAGCTTTTTACCTGCACCTGGGCTGGTTTGGGGCTCACCTGGGCTGAGCTGAACTCACCATGTGATCCACACGGAGCCTGTTGAGCACCAGCACAGAGCCAGAGAACAAAGCCTTGAGAGCCAAGAGCTGGGCCAGCTGGGGCTGGGCACCTCCCTGCCCCTGGGGACAGCCAGCAGGGCAGGTGACACCCCTGGCAGGGGACAGCAGCTCCCACTGCCCCCAGGGGTGGGGAGGGGCACAGAGCTGAGGGGGGGTGATGCTGGGGGCATACACCTGGGCAAAGAGCTGGGTACAGAGCTGGGGGGTTGGTCTTGATGCCTTAAGATCCAAGTTTTCTGTTCTGCTTGGGTATGCTTTTCATTGTGCTTTAAGTTGATGAAGGTGAAATAGTCTGATACCAGCTATGGACTCAAGGACAGTTGTCCTCAGGCTACAGGCCCTGAGTATAAACAATATGAGAAGAGGACGATTTGGCCAGGAGAAAAAGGAAATGACATTCTACAAATTGAAACTGTTGATTGGATGGCCAGAGTTTATGAGTGTAAAATCATGTGACCTTTTTCTCTCTCGCTTCCACCTGAGAGCCACTCGGACAGGGCAGGGGCCACGCTGTGGCACTGTGCAGCCAGGGTGTGGCCTTTGCAGGCCTTTCAATAAATACCCATTTTATTTCCCCTAACTCTGTGTGATCTCTGTTCCAGCTTCTAAAGACAACAGTTTTTGGCGAGCCAGGCAGGAGAGGAGGCGTCTGGAAAATCCCTGGACTGAGGCTGACAGCTCTGGAAGGGCCCAACGCAGGTCCAGAGATATCAGAGCCAAGAACCCTGGGAACAGAGAAATGTGAGTGACGGAATAAAAGGGTATTCTGTTTGTTTAGCATCTGGGTTAGGTGCTGTGACAGTCCATCTGAGCCTCTCATCTGTTTCTGCCCAACGACCCTCACCTGAGGCCTGCGCTGCCCAGGGATGGGAGGAACGCCAAGTGACTGTTCCGCAGGTGATGCCTACCAGGACTGGTTTCTCATGACAACTAGTCACGGGGCGCTGACTCAACAAAGCTACCACAGATGGAAGAACAATGGACTGGTCCGGTATGGGCTGCCCTGCATGTGTTCATAACAACAAAGATGGTTTGGTGTGCCTTGAAGCGTCCTGTTTCCACCTGTTCCCCAGCGTAACTATCTCCACATACAATAGTCCATAAATCTTCCCACCTTTTGGCCAGAAGCCACTCGCTTTGGGAAAGGACTATAAAAGTGACTCTCAGAGAAGACCCCCGAGATCTCACCAGACAGCAACAGACATCTATTGGCTGCTCCACGAGGATTCGTCTGCCCGTCTTGGTAGCTATAATCCCGACCACCCTCTCTCTCTCTCTCTCTCTCTCTCTGTCCCACTATCACATTTTGATTGGCACTAAATAAAGTGCATTTCTGTAAAAGTAAACTGGTTTTGTCCCCTGCTGTGTCTTTTGCGCTCTGAGATCCATAAAAGAACCAGTCGCAACTCACTCTTGAATTGGGCGGCCTGTGACATTTTTTTGGCGTAGTCAGCAATTGAATTCCCAATACTGGGGGAGTTGGAGTTTCTGTGCACTTTGTACCAGGGGAAGACCTGTGCCATTTCAGCCGCACCTAGCCTGTCAGTGCCGTAAAGACTTGTCCAAGTTTAGGACAAATTTGGGGAAAAAGACCTCCAAAGGGCCCTCCCCCGCTTTTCTTTTTCACAATTCCTTCCTTCACTGAGCTCAGAAAGAATTGTTCTTCTGGTGAAAATGGAAAAAACTTTTTTGTTAACAAAAATACAAAAGAAACACTCCCCCAGCCCAAACCCAGATGAGACGAACCCAGCCGGTCCTCGCCGGGGAGAGTGGCAGAGCCTCCCAAGCCAACCTCCAGCAGCGGTTCCCAAAGTCCAGATCTTCGTCCTCCGGAGTCGGTGCAAATCCCTGGAGCAGGGAGGAGGGAGAGAGGGGGAGGGGCAGCCGGGAGCAGGCCAAAGCAAGCCCAAGACAAGCTAAAGCGAGCCCAAGACAAGCAAAAGCAAACCCAAGACAAGCCAACAAAGGGGCACAGACAAAACAGCTGGGGAAAAAGGAAAAAAACGGCCAAAGCAGCCAGGGGAGGGGGTTTACAGCTGAGCAGATGGCAGAGAGCAAGACACAGCCCACAACCGAAGCGCAGCAAGAGCCAAAGCCGGAAAACACCAGCCTAGATAAAACCATCCGAGGGAGGGACCGGCAGCTGCACGGGGGAAGCAAGGAGAGGAGCCAGTCCAAACATCAGCCCATAACAGGACTGAACAGTGTTAGAAAGCAAGGGAGGTGGTATTGGGTTCTTCCCGCAATCTGCACACAGACCCAGGTGGATAATCAACTCCATTCCAGTTATCGGAGAATTTTTTTTTAAAGGATCTTAGCTCAGCAAAAGATAGGACTTATGTTTTTTGTTGTTTGCTGCTTGGTGTAGTCGAGGAGACACCCATTGTGAAACTAAAGAGAACCTCCCAAGCGGTTTGGTCTCCTCAGCCACTCAGGGATGACAGGGTGTTGTCCCCAGCAGAAGTCTGGGTGACAAGTGTTTCTCTTCCTGAAGTGGTTTTTCCCCCTCGCACATAATCGTAACTCAGAGGTTACAGTTGTTGTATAATTATTGTATTTGACTACATGGGATAACGAAGAGACAAGTGGTTTTTGTAGTTAAGTTTGTACCTCCCAAGTAGTGTGTCTCTTCACCCGCTCCAGGGAAGAGAAGGGATTCACAGTTTCAGCTGTGCTTTTTGTGTAACTTTAAGTGTGTCTCCCTGAGAGTGGTTTTAGTCCCTTCATAAAAATGTCTGAAAATGATAAAGCTGCATTTTACGCTTTACTAGCAAAGTATAATGCCAGACCCTCCCAAGGGGGGGAAGACTGGGCACACAATAATTGGTTTAATTTAGAAAATGTGATTGATAGGATATATTCTTTGCAACACGAAACAAAATTCAAACTGAGCAAGAAAAATAAAACTACACTTTGCTCAGTTCTAGGTGCTTGTCTTTCAGCTGCTGTAGAATCTCGTTTTAAACGAGTGAGTGAGGAAAGTGCAGTGATAGACTCCTTGCAAAACCTGGTAGAAGCTTTGCAAAAATATTACAGGAGAAAACAAATCAGATAGAAACTCTGCAAAACCAACTAGAGCAGGAAAGAAATCACAACTATTTGCTACAACTATCATATGCCTCACAACATGCAGATACACCTAATGAAACAGAAGAAAAGGAAACATATCACTTAAAACAGATATACCCACAAAAAGAACTAATACACATACAAAATAGTGGGGAAAATTGCTGTTCTAAAATGAGACCTCTCATTAAAACGGAACATAGATACCTGAACGACGAGGATTTTGACCCCCACATAACATCCAAAGAAATACCATACACTGCTACTGAATTGGCCAAAATAAAGAAAGAATACTCACGTCTCCCACAAGAATCTGAGACCGAGTATGTCTTTAGAGTTTCACTCACTGGAGGAGAACAAATTAAATTAAGTGAACAAGAAGCCAGTGGGTACTGGGGGCCTGGAGTTTTCTTAACAACTGGAAACTCTCGTGTTCCACGGTCTCTAACACAGCATGCAGCCTACTGGGCTGGGGGATTTAGCCCCCTAGAAAGAGGTGATCCTCTAGCCATAACTAGCACCCCAGACCAACTCCTAAAAAACATTCACAAAGCTGCCTGCTTGCAAATTACACATGAAATACAATTCACTGCTGGTCATAAATCACCTATGCAATTACCTGTAAATGTAAAACAATACTCTCTCCTCTCTGGTGCCAAAGTAAAGATCAAACCGGTTATACAAGACTTGCAAAACTCCCCTGTATGGCCAATCCAAAAACCCAAACCTGACACTGTAGCTGTGTACCAATACATACATGATGTATTGATAGGAGGAGAAGAAAAAGAAGAAGTGAGGGATGTGCAACAGAAAATAATTTTCCACCTAGAAAACCCCAACTTGCAAATTGCCTCAGAGAAAATTCAAAAACCTTCTCAGGAAGTGAAGTTTTGGAAAACTAGGACTGCCCCCCCTGACAGAGTGGCCCAGAAATCCTCAGTAACAGAAGGAACTGTAAAAAATCTGGCAATAACAGAAACTGAGAACTTGGGCAACAGCGATGACAAACCTGCCTCAATAATTAAAGTAGCCACTGCTTTCTCCCCCAAACAATCTTTGTTCACTAATTCTTTGTTCACTAGTGCTTCTGCTGAGCAAATTATTGCTGGGGGACAGGGTGACTCTTGGGTTGAGGTGCTGATGGTTATTTGGGGTGTTTTCCAGCTTGAAGTGCAGAGTGCCTTTCTTGTTTGCAACTACACTGACTCTTACACTGTGTTTAAAGGAGGTACAGAGTGGCTTCCTTCTTTGCAGCAAAATGGCTGGGGAGTTAACAGAATTTCTGTCTGCATAGTTCCATCATTTTAACCCCCTGCCTCTTTGTGGCAGATTCTGTTGTGTTTACTTTTCACAGAATAATACCATGGAACGTGACGATTAATTGCTGAATCCCTTATTGAACCTGTATACAGTTACAGCACAGGACCTTGCAGCTGTGTTTTATTTTGTGAGAATTTAAAATCAAAATTGAACTGTTGTACAATTTTTCCAAAAAAATTATGTGTGGGAAAAACAATACAAAATATAAAGGAGAACTTGATGTCAATGTTGTAACACCTACTACCCAACCACCGGTTATACTGAGCCTGAAGATTTTTGAAATTGGACCCTATGTAATTAAGAAAACTGGCCAACAGCAAATATTGTTTAATTCGGCATGATCTTTTAAACAAGTCAAATTGCCAATGCAAAACAATGTTTCAGTAATTCAGCCAGCTTGTTCACCTTTCCTAGAGGTGGACAAACAACCTGGTTGCAAAACCAGGAGGATCCTTTCAAGAAACAAACGAGACATAACCGGTGTTGTGGGAACAGGATTGGGAATTTTAAATAGCATTAATTCAGAAGTACTAATAAACAAATTAGTTGCCACCACCAGAGACCTGACCAAATTGAAACAACCTCTGCAGTCCTCTTTAACAGCCCTGGGAACACAACAGTGGTTATTATCAAACATTTTACCAGATTGGGAAAAGACAAATGTAAATGATCACAAATTGATAATTGATGCTCTTGGTATTGCTCAAAACAACATATCTTTTGCCCTCAGCTGTATCCAGGCACAGCCTTGGATGCAAACAGTTGTTGCCTCAATTATAAGGGAAGGGGAAGAAGGCATCTTCCCTACTGAAATCCGGACAATAATTTGGGACAATGCTAATGATTTTGAAAGGAAGTTTCAGTCCTGGTGGAATTTGGTAAACTTTACCTTCAACCCCAGTACAAACACAGCCACAGCCTTTGTGTTGACAATATGCAATGCTTCAGTGCATTTGATACACCCCATCATTGCATTAGGATTGAATCACCACGGAACTATTCTCTATCCTTTCGAGCATAGAGAATGGGCCCGTCAAATTAGTAAAAAATGGCAAACTGTTAATTTAGAATCTTGTGTTGTTCAGGAGCAACTAGGTTTCATTTGTGAAAGCAATGCCATTGTGGCCCAAGACATCTGTTTAGGCACAGAGCAAAATATCTGTCATTTTGAAATACACCTTGATGAGACTCCTGCAACAGTGCTGGTATACATAGGAAATGGATGTGTGTGTGTAATAACTGCTTGCAACTCAGTGTTTGTAGAAAATGTAACAGTGGATCTAAAAAATAATTTAAATTTTTGTGTTTGTAATTTTACCACAATCATGGGCTGTGACTTTTCTTATACTGTTCCAGTTATGTCTCATCACCTTTTGCAATCCAATTTTACACTGATTCATCAGTTAGTGCCAGCTCCCATTGGGATGAACCACACTTTGATTAAACAATTGTTGCTTCAGCAGGACTTAATTGGAATCTTGGAAAAGATCAAGAAAAATGGACAGAAGACCCTGGTGACAGTTCATCACGATGTGAGAGAAATACATCAGGTTTTAGAAAGGGTAAAAGGGAATGCTGAACTCAGGTGGTGGGATACTCTTTTTGGGTGGTCACCTACTGCTACCAGCATCCTAAACAAATTGTGTCATCCCATTGTTGTGCTTTTGATTTTAGTTTTAATCAGTTTTGTTTTGTCAGTCATTTTATACATCCTGAATTGGAGAATGGTAAAACGGCTGACATAACTGGCATCAACAATGGAAGCACATAATTTGATCACTACTCCATCTGCTAAAGATACCCCTAAAGTTATTGATACCAAACAAATTACACGAGCAGTAAAAGTCAGGCCTTTAACAGCAAACTGATTAAAATTGTGTGTTATTGGTTATGATTGGTATAATCAGTTTTAGTAATGTTAAGCTTCTGATTAAAATGGTTTTGGAAAATAATTGTTTTAATCATAGAACATATTATACTGATTTGTTTTAATTTTGATTGTTTAAATGTTATTTTATTAATTAATTTTGATTCTAATTGTTAGAATTTTAATTGTTTGAACGTCATTTTATTGATTTGGTTTTGATCCTAATTGTTTGAATTTTAATTGTTTGGAAGTTATTTTATTGATTAATTTTGATTGTTTAAAAGATATTTTAGCTAATATCATTGTGATTTGTTTGAAAATTTATTTTAATCAATCTTGGTGTGATTATTTTTCACTATTTTCCTGTTTATTTTCCTTCCTTTTCCTTTTCCTTTTCCTTTTCCTTTTCCTTTTCCTTTTCCTTTTCCTTTTCCTTTTCCTTTTCCTTTTCCTTTTCCTTTTCCTTTTCCTTTTCCTTTTCCTTTTCCTTTTCCTTTTCCTTTTCCTTTTCCTTTTCCCTTTCCTTCTTATCCCCGGTTTTTTGTTTTCCCTTTTCCTATTCCCGGGATGTGCTACCAAGGGCGGGTCCTGAAGATGCTACAAGATCACAACATCATGCTGATGGAGTTTCTCAGCGACGCTCGTTGGTCACGGGGTGATGTGAGAGTCCGTCTGAGCCTCTCGTCTGTTTCTGCCCAACGACCCTCGCCTGAGGCCTGCGCTGCCCAGGGATGGGAGGAACGCCAAGTGACTGTTCCGCAGGTGATGCCTACCAGGACTGGTTTCTCATGACAACTAGTCACGGGGCGCTGACTCAACAAGCTCCCACAGATGAAAGAACAATGGACTGGTCAGTATGGGCTGACCCACGTGTGTTCATGACGACAAAGGTGGTCTGATGTGCCTTGAAGCGTCCTGTTTCCACCTGTTCCCCCGCGTAACGAGCTCCACATACAATAGTCCATAAATCTTCCCACCTTTTGGCCAGAAGCCACTTGCTTTGGGAAAGGACTATAAAAGTGACTTTCTCAGAGGAGACCCCCGAGATCTCCCCAGACGGCAACGGACATCGACTGGCTGGCTCCACGAGGATTCGTCTGCCCGTCTTGGTAGCTATAATCTCGACCCCCCTTTCTCTCTCTCTCTCTCTCTCTCTCTCTCTCTGTCCCACTATCGCATTTTGGTTGGCACTAAATAAATTGCATTTCTGTAGAAGTAAACTGGTTTTGTCCCCTGCTGTGTCTTTTGCACTCTAAGATCTATAAAAGAACCAGTCGCGACTCGCTCTTGAATTGGGCGGACCGTGACAGGAGGTCAATGCAGTCATTGGTCACAGGCAATGTGCCTTCAGGAGGGGGAAAGTCCTGCTTCTCAAACCTGCTTGCCTTTTACAACAGTGTAACCCACCGAGTTGATGGAGACAGCTGATGTCGTCTTTTTGAATTCCAATAAAGCTTTAGATGCTGTCTCTACCAGGATCCCTCTGGAGAAAGTGTTCCAGCCCCCAGCTGGATAAACATGCCATGTGATGGGTGAGCAGCTGGCTCATGGGTCAGGCACAGGTGACAGCGCCTGGGGTGACACCAGACTGGTGACCTGTCACCAGTGGGGTCTGCAGGGCTCCACTGTCAGTCCTGTGCCCTTCAACATCCTCATGAAAGACCTGGATGCAGGACTTGAAGGATAGTAAGTAGTTTGCAGACAGCACTAAATTGGAAGGAGCTGTTGACTTCCTCAAGGGCAGAGAGACTTTAAGAAATCCAAGAGAGGGGCAATCGTCAACCACATGAAGTTTAACAAGGCTGAAAGCACTTGCAGGACACCCCATAGCAGTCTACAGCTTTGTCTTGGAGGGGCAGGCACCAACCTCTGAGCTCTGCTGAGCAGTGAGAAGACCCCAGGGAAAGGCTTGAAGCTGTGCCAGGGCAGGGTCAGGCTGGAGATCAGGAGAAGATTCTTTGCTTACAGGGTGATGGGCACTGAGCGGCTCCCGAGGCAACGGTCCTGAGCCACAGCTGCCAGAGCTCCAGCAGCATTTGGACAAAGCTTTCAGGTGTTGAGAATTGGTTAGAAAGCCACGGACACAACTGTGGATATGGCTCGGCTGAGGCCTTGTTGCAGGAGAGCAGCTCCTGCTAAGTAGCAGCTAGGCCTTGCTCTTAAGCAGATTTTGCTGAGCAGC
The DNA here is from genome assembly GCF_903797595.1 of Erithacus rubecula. Taxonomy (NCBI): domain Eukaryota; kingdom Metazoa; phylum Chordata; class Aves; order Passeriformes; family Muscicapidae; genus Erithacus; species Erithacus rubecula. The sequence goes on along the minus strand of NW_027635754.1, from coordinate 38,047 downwards.
AGTGTTTGCTTTTAAGAGACTTTTGCAAAAGCAATACAGCTAGCATAATTTGCAGAGTTAGTCGATAAGTGATACATATGTCCATTGTGCAATCAAGGCCTTAACTTCCAGGGAAGCACGTAGCAAGCGAGGTATAACCCTGGGACGGATACTATATAGCAATAAGTATAAGGGAAGTAGGAGCAGCAGAATAGCACGTATGCTTTTTGGCTAGAAATTCAGTAGGTGTGATTATCTCACACTCGCAATAACCAATAATAAGAGAAGGTGTACATAGTAAAAACCAATAAGATTGTACTAATATGAATAATGCTGATTTATGCTGTTTTGGGCTATAAAACTGTCTGATGCTCTCAATAAAGTTGGATTATGCTTTATCAATTACATTGATTGTCTGGCTAATCCCCTCGCCGTTCCTCCGCAAGTGGCTCCACGCCCCCGCAAAAAGTCCCAATTCTGGGCTCAGATTTTGGGCTGAAAATGGAGATTTTTGGGCTTACCTGAAGGCACAGCTCCTGCATGGGCCACAGGTGAGGAATCAGGGATTCAGGATTGGCTTCCAGGAATTCATCCAGGACTTCCAGAGCATCAGCACTGTGATCCTGGAGTGGAAATTCCTGGAATTAAGCCAAAGATTTCCTTGAATTTTACCCAAGTTTCCCCATTTCACCCTCAAATTTCCACAAAATCCCCACTGACCTTAATGGGGTAAACCTGCTTGCTCAAAATCCTCATTGACTTCAATGGGGTAGACCCAATGCCCCTAAATCTCTATTGTTTCTAGTGGGGGGACCTGGTGTCTGAAAGATCCCTATCGGGATGTTAATATGACAAGAGATGAAGCAACTGACAGATGTTGTAAAAGATGGCTTATTGCTTTATGGGATCAGTCTCACAAAATGGTGAGACATTAAAGGTGTTACATCCAATGCCATAGTATCAAAGCCACCTCATTCTTAGTTACAATGCCTTATGTTAGTTTTTTAGCAAAATCTATGAAGTTTGCTAACCAATCATTAATTGCTTTGCTTCCCGTGGCTTTGTTGCAATGTGTCATTTTTCAACCAATTATATAACATTTCACGAAATTACATTGATGCATCTTAAACCTCGAACTAACTATAACAGGTTTTATAGCTAAACTTTAAAATATTTTACTATCTTCCTTCACATATTCTGTTGCTTATAAAATACATATTTCTGTTTGCTTAAAATATGTATTTACTTAAACTGCAAATTTATATTCTTGTTTCATGTCTGTTTCACTTTAACACTCTAATTCTCCAAACCTTCTCCAAGGTCTTAAGTCAAACCTTGTATCCATTTCTATCTCTGAGCCTGTATGCAGAAGGCCCTGAGAGCTCTCCATGCCTGCATTTCCCATACCACAGTATCTCAATGGACCCTTGGTTTCATGAGGGCTCAAAATGGTAGAAGGGTCTCCTTCTCCTGCCCTGTAGTGTAACTGTTGCCATTAGGAGCTGGAACATAGATCACACAGAGTTAAGGGAAATAAAATGGGTATTTATTGAGAGTCCTGCAAAGGACACACCCTGGCAGTACCAGTGCCATAGTGTGGCCCCTGCCCTGCCTAGATGGCTCCAAGGTGGAAGTAAAAGATGGCTTGGTCGCCTGATTTCACATTTTTATAGATTTCAGTCCATTTGCATACTCCCTTTGGAGTCGACCATCCAATTAAGTCTCAAATTGTAAGGTGCCATCCTCCTCACCTCCTGGCTGGCCCACCTTTCTTCTTTCACATTGTTTATTCTTAGGGCCTGGAGTTTGAAGAAACTGACCTTGAATCAATAGCTGGAATCAGACTGTTTTGTCTCCATCACCCTAAGCACAATGGAAAAGTATACCCAAGCAGAACAGAAAACTCAGAACTTAAGGCATCATAATAAAGGTCTCCTTGGTTCCACGGTGTCAGAATGGCCCCATCGTCCCATGGAGCCCCACACTGTCACTGTGCTCCCCTTGTTTCCATGAGGCCCTGCTGTGCTACAATGGCCCCAATGGCTACAATGGTCTCTAGAGAGACTCTCTACAACCACCTGAAAAGAGGCTGTAGGCAGGTGGGGGTCAGTCTAAACTACTGAACAAACACTGTCAGAACGAGAGTCTGTCTTAAGATGAGCCAGGGATAGTATAGGTTTGATACCAAGAAAAACCTTCACTGAAGCAGTGATTGGGCACTGGAATCTTCTGCCCAGAGAGGAGTGGAGTCACCGTCCCTGAAGGCATTTGAAAAGAGACTGGGCGTGTCACTCAGAGCCATGATTAAGTTGATGAGGTGACATTAGGTTATAGGTTTGACTTGAGGATCTCCAAGGTCTTTTCCAATCTTGGTAATTCTGTGATTCTCTTTCGTAATAATCTCCATTGTTCCATGAGGCCCTGCAATGTCTCAATGGTCCTTTGGTTTCATGAGTCCCCCACAGTGTAACAATGGACCCTTGGTATTATGAGGTTCCCCAGTGTCACAATGGTCTCTTGGTCACAATGCACTTCTGATTCTGAGTTTTCATACTCTCAGCAACAGTTCCGCAGTATCACCATGGACCCTTTGTTCCATGAGTTTCTGGAATATAACATGGTCACCTTGGTTCTGTGAGGCTCTGCAGTGTGACAATGGACTCTTTGGTTCTGTGAGGTTCTGCAGTGTCACAGTGTACCCATGGTTGCAGGAGGTTCCATAGTGTCACCATGGCCTCCTTGGATCTGCAGTAAACAATGGACCATTGGTTCCATGAGGCCCCACAGTGTCACAAGAACCCATTGGTTCCATGAGGCCTTTCTCTATCACAATGGACTTTTGGTTCCATGAGGTTTCTCAGTGCCACGGTGGTCTCCTTGGATCTGCAGTGTAACAAGGGACCATAGGTTCCATGTGGCTCCACTCTGTCAAAATGGATTTTGGTTCCATGAGCTCCAACAATATCAAAAGGCGCCTTTGTTCCTTGAGGTTCCATAGTCTAAAAGCTGACTCCTTGGTTCTGTGAGGTTCACTATCATCAAATTTCCAAAATATTGAAATAAGTTTCCTTAACACAAATTTGATGAAAAAAAAACATTTTTTCAGGCCTCAAGGCAAATGTGCAAGGGTAGAATAACTCCTATCCTTCTGTGGATTCGTCATTCTAAAAGTGTGTTGCTTATATTAAGTTGCTACATGTGTATTAAAATGTACCCATTTCCTAAAAACCCATTGCAATTTCCCAGTTCCTGTTCATTCTATCACTGCACCCTTGAGCCAGATGTGTTCTTGTCTTCACACCTTGCCTGCTGGGAAAGCAGCCCCTGCATGCCTTGTTCTTGTGCTAAAAATTTACAGGCATGGTAAGAATTTTACTAAATTTTTTGTCAGAGACACGTTTACTTTCCTTGTTCCGACCTGTCACCAGTGCCTCCATCTGGTACCTCTATCTGGTACCTTTGGGAACTTTCTCAGTCCTGTATCTCAGTGAGACCCATTAAAAGTTCAAGAAACTTTCAAGTTTCAATTTAATTTTGAGTTCTTGAGAGGATTTTTGAAAAACATTCTCTCAGGGACTGAATCTAATTTAAAAAAGACCAAACCCCTGAGAGGGTCATCAAAGTCATTGTGTTGTGTCTCCTGGCACAGAGGGAGATAATGGCAACCAGGAAAAGCTTCAAAAATACATTTCTGCTGAGAAGCTGCTCCTCTCCCAGCCCAGCAGGGCTGAGGGCACTGCCTGCAGGCACTGAGGGGACAAGAGCCAGGCACAGACAGGCTGAAGGCAATCAGGACTGGGAAGACACTGAGCTGAAACTTCACTTGGGGAAACATCTTCACAGCCCTGGACATGGTGAGTCTGTGGGTGCAGGGCAATGTCCCCTGTGCTCCTGGAGGGATCTCCTGGAGCCAGCACAGCCCACAGCCTGGGGATGTGTCAGGAGGACTCTCCCAGTTTCTCTGAGGCACAGGAGGAGGAGAAGGATGTGCTGCAGAGCAGGGCTGCCCTGGGCACCATCAGAGGGAAAGGGCAGGATGGCACCTGCTGCCAGGGATGGCTGCAGGGGCTGAAGCTGGGGCTGCAGCCAGGGCTGCCCAGGGCTGTCCTGCAGAGCAGCTCCTGCAGCCCTCAGGGCTCTTGGCCAGCCCAGGGCATGTGCCACCTGCCAGGGGCAGCTCTCAGCCTGCCTGGCAGCTCCCCATGCACTGTGGGGAGAAGTTGGAGGTGGAAGGAGCCACCCCCATCAGGACAGATTCCTCCTATTGTGGAGATGGTGCTGCATGGCCAGGGCTGCTCTCAGCTTTCTCCTCAAGGGAAGGGAAAGGGGCTGTCAGGTGTGTCTGTGTCACTGAGACTCCTGCACTGTCCCACTGGACATCAGCAGATCTGCCTCAGATCTCCCTCACAAAGTGCCTCCTCACCATTCTCTGGTTACAGACAGCAGCAGCAGCACCTTGGCTTGCAGCATCTCAGTTTGTCTGAGCTGCCCTTAAGGCCCTGCTTCCAGGAAGATGCCCCTGAGCAGTGCCCAGTGCTAGTAGGGGTGTGCAGGGCAGAGCTGAGCCCCCAGGACTGGGCTGGGCTCTGGCAGTGGTACAGGGATAAGGGATATCAGGCCTTGGATACAGAGAAACAGCTCCTAATAGGCACAACTCCAGGCATCAAAGAGCCAGGACAGCCCTGGAAGTCCTTCTAAGTCCAGCTGCACAGGGAAAGAGAGAATGGTTTAGGAAGATTGACTTTGAAACTGGAACCTTCAAAGAATCCACTTTGTTTTTCCAGCACACTGTAATTTTGATCACCGTGAAATAGTGGGGGGTGTAATGAGCACAGGGCAGCTGTGTGGCACCAGCAGGTCTGACTGTAATGGGGCCCAGGAGCTCTGTTTTCCCTCTAGACTCCCCAGTGTTCAGGCTAAGAGCAATGCTGAAGAAGAGGCAGTAATTCAGCAGTGCAAAATGGATATTAAAAAAAAATAAATTACTGAAGTTTCTCCACAGGAAGAGAAGTAGTTTTGCGAGGATTAATAATATAATTGCACAGAATTAACTCAAGAAAATCTTTTCCAGCTTGTCATGTCTTCTCTCAGTGGTCCACCATGCCCATATGGCAGAAATGTCCAATAGCAGCTCCATCAGCCACTTCCTCCTGCTGGCACTGGCAGACACGAGGCAGCTGCAGCTCCTGCACTTCTGCCTCTTCCTGGGCATCTCCCTGGCTGCCCTCCTGGCCAACGGCCTCATCATCAGCGCCGTAGCCTGCGGCCACCACCTGCACACCCCCATGTTCTTCTTCCTGCTCAACCTGGCCCTCACTGACCTGGGCTGCATCTGCACCACTGTCCCCAAAGCCATGCACAATTCCCTCTGGGACACCAGGAACATCTCCTACTCAGGATGTGTTGCTCAGCTCTTTTTCTTTGTGTTTTTCATTTCAGCAGAGTATTTTCTCCTGACCATCATGTGTTACGACCGCTACGTGTCCATCTGCAAACCCCTGCACTACGGGACCCTCCTGGGTAGCAGAGCTTGTGCCCACATGGCAGCAGCTGCCTGGGCCAGTGGCTTTCTCTATTCACTGCTGCACACAGTCAATACATTTTCTCTGCCCCTGTGCCAGGGCAATGTCCTGGGCCAGTTCTTCTGTGAAATCCCACACATCCTCAAGCTCTCTTGCGCACACTCCCACTTCAGGGAACTTGGGCTTCTTGCTGTTTCTGGCTGTTTAGTATTTGGTTGTTTTGTGTTCATTGCTTTCTCCTATGTGCAGATCTTCAGGGCTGTGCTGAGGATCCCCTCTGCGCAGGGACGGCACAAAGCCTTTTCCACCTGCCTCCCTCACCTGGCCGTGGTCTCCTTGTTTGTCAGCACTGGCACATTTTCCTACCTTAAGCCCCCCTCCATCTCCTCCCCGTCCCTGGATCTGTCACTCTCAGTTCTGTACTCGGTGGTGCCTCCAGCCCTGAACCCTCTCATCTACAGCCTGAGGAACCAGGAGCTCAAGGATGGCTTGAGGAAAATCGTCATGAATGCTTCTCAGAAAAAATAAACTCTCATTCTCCTGTATCGCTTTTATAATATTACTCATTAATCCCCACTCTATATCCTGTTTTTTTGGTTTTGGTTGGTTTTTTTTTTTTTTTCTGGTGCATGTATGACACATTTTAGAATTTTTTCACAAGAAAATCTTTATCTTTACCATTTTTAATTCAGTATTTGCATTCCTAGTGTGAACCATAGAGTATATAATCCTGGAATTGTACTACGTATGTGCTTACACAAAATAAAAAACTTGGTATTGCTGTCTTTGCCTGACATCTTTCCTCCTTGGCTTCTCTGGAGCTGCAGAGTTGGTGCCTCTGTGCAGAGCTGGGGTGAAAAGGGAACCACAATGCTCCTCACTGCCAGGCAGCTCCAGGGCTTCTGCTCTATAACCTCCCCTTCCTTCAGTTCCACACTCCCCTTCAGAGCCCCTGTGTTGGTTTAAGGCCTCAGGGCTCTTTTAGCTCAGTTTCAATCCTGCTGTGTGACTGTGCAGGGGCTGCAGGCAGGGACAGGCCGTGGCCACTGCTGGGACAGAGCTGGGCTCTGCAACAGCATTTCCATCATGCAAGGGCATCTCCCCAGTGCAGGGCATGAAACCTTCAATCTCCTTCCCAGTTTGCTCTCAAGGATGTTCCCAACACAGACCCCTGGAGAGGAGAACATCAGTGACCAGCCAAAGTGTGGCAGTGTTGTGGCAAGATGTGGCTGTCCCAGCACTCCTCTTGCAAAGCCAGCCCTGCTTCCGTCAGTACCTCTCACCCCAGGTCACAGAGTTTGTTCTTCCCTGCCTGGAGGGACATCAAGTGACCAGGTAAGGAGTCTGTGTTTCCAGTGCAGAGACATTCCACAGCCCTGAACATCCTGTGTGTGTAAGGGACATAAACTCAGTGAGCACAAACACCTTCAGCTGGTGCTGGAGTTTCCAGAGAGTAACTTCCCCTGGGAACCCCTGGATGAAGGGCTGGGATGAGCTCCTGTGCCCAGAGCTCCTATGTCCATCCCTCTGGCCGTGGGGCACCTTGGGCAGGGGCAGGGCAGGGTGACACCCACAGGGCTGAGGTCCCTGCCAGGCTCTGGCAGTGGCAGCAGAGCCCAGGGAGCCCCTGCCCTGCTGCAATGAACTGTCTGTGTGTGTGTCAGGGAAGAACTCATGTCCCTGGACACCTCTGGGGCTGTGAGCAGGGCGTGAGCCCAGCTCAGGGGTGGGCATCTGACAGAGCCCTGGCATTGCTGGGGGTGCCCATAAGAGCAGAGTTGGGCAATTTGGCTGTGGTTAAATCCCTATGGGCATCCAGTGACAACAGAGTGTCTCTGTCACTGTCCCTCCTTACACAGAAAACCGGAGAAAATAAGGTGAACTGTTGTGGGTCACCATAAAGAGAGATTATTGTTTGGGGGATTGAAAAGCAAGGGCCAAATGTAGAAGAAAGGAAAACCATGGAGCGACAAGAATTCACCACACATAATGGTTGCTCTGGAAGACAAATATATTAATAGAGAATGTCCAGAGACCCTCTTGTCCCCCTCATGTCCCTGCTGATCAGGACATCCCACGGAATGGAAGATCCCTTGGGTCAGTCCATCCCAGCTGTCCCATCCCTGTGTCCCCAAGAACACTTGCCCCTCCCCAGGCCATTGGTTTAGGGGTTGCAGAGATGCCTCATGTGGGGCCAGCCCTGCTCAGGAACAGCCAAAGCCTTGGGCTGGGACCAAACCCACTCCAGCTCCAACAGCCAAGCACAGCAGGACAGGAGCTGCTCTGGGCAAAGGGAACTCTATCCCAGCCACACCCAGGCCAAGGGGGCTCAGGAGGCTCTTCCCACCTCTGTTACTCCAAAATTCAATGAATCCATTCCTTGGAGAGCTCTTTGAAGACAGAATCGACAGATAGGCAGAGTAGAGCCATAAAATGCACCAGTACAAACACATCAGCTCCTGTGAGGAATGAACCCTCCCAGGGTAGTGCTGTGGCAGGAGAAGCACCCAGGAGGAGGAGGATGAGCTCAGTGCATGTGTGTGTGTGTCCCAAGGAACACAGGGTGAGGGTGGCAGAGGTCAGGGCAGGGCTGGCAGTGGCAGGGCAGAGGCAGGGGCAGTGAGATGGGAGTGTGCAGCCTGCAGGGACATAGCAGCAGCTGTGGGACAGCACAGGACAAGCTGTGCTGGACATGCCAAGGGCCCTGGCAGGGCTGGCAGTGCCCAGGAGAAGCCAAGTCTTGGTGCACTGGAGCACAGCAAGGTCTGTGCCACAAGGGCTCTAAGGAGACACCTTGTCCTGAACCTAAAAATTGTATCATTTGCAACAATTCCATTATGTCCAGTGTCACAATGCTCTCCTTGGATCCATGAGGCCTCACAGTGTCACAATGGCCCCTTGGTTCCATTCATCCCACACTGTCACATGAATCTTTAGTTCCATGGTGCCATGTAGTGTAACAATGGTCTCCTTGGTTCCATGGTGACAAAGTTACCACAATTTCCATGGTACCACAACTGTTCCTTGGCTCCATGAGGCCCCACAGTGTCACAATGGCCCCTTGCTGCCATGACACTGTGTAATGTCACAGTTGTCTCCATGATTCCATACTGCCCTGCAGTGTCACAATGCACCATTGGTCAATGAGGCTCCAGTGTCACCATGACCACTTGGTTCCATGGACCCTCACAGTGTCACTGTGGTCCCCTTGGTCCACAAGGCTCTGAAGTTCCACAATGGCTCTTTGGTTCCATGAGGTTTGGTACAGTCACAATTCACTCCTTGGCTTCCACAAGGCCCTGCTGATTCACAGTGCCCATGATCCCATGAGTTTCCATGGAGCCACCACAGTGTCCTTGGATCTGCAGTATCCAAATGATCTCCTTGGTACCATCCTGCCCCAATGTCTCAGTGGCTTTTTGGTTCCATGAGTTTCCACAGTGCCACAAGAGTCTCCTTAGTGCCATGAGGATACAAAAATTCCACATAAACATTGATCAATGCCTGATTAACACACCCAAGAACATCTGTCTCCATTCAAATTAGGGGTTAAAGGTGAGAATGGCACCAGCAGCTTCCATCTGCAACAGAGACCTAGGAAAAGGGCAGGGACAGAGACTTCAGCTGAAAGACTCTATGAATTCACAGAATCACAGAATCACTAGGCTGGAAGAGAACTTCAAGATCAAGTCCTACTCCTGCCTGACACCTCCATATGGCACCAATTGCCATACCTAGTCTTTTCTTAAACATACAGGGATGGTGTCTCCACCAAGCCCTCGAGAGACCATTCCATAATTTTGCCACATTTCCTGTAAAAAACATTTTTCCTAATATCCAACGTATATTTTCCTTGGTGGAGCTTAAGACTGCGTCCCCTCATTCTGTTGCTGCCTGGTGAAAGAGACCAACCTCCACCTGACTAAAACCACGGTTCAGGAAGCTGTAGAGAGTGATAAGGTAACATCTGAGTCTACTTCTCTCCAGGATAAACAACCCCAGATCCCAGCTACTCCTCACAGGACTTGTGTTCCAGACCCCTCACCAGCCTTGTTGCCCTTCTCTGCACATGCTCCAGCCCCTCCATGTCCTTCCTAAATTGGGGGACACAGAACTGGACACAGCACTTGAGGTGCTGCTCAACCAGTGCCTAGCACAGTGGAAGAATCACTGCCTTGTCCTGCTGGCCACACCATTCCTGATGCAAGCCAGGAGTCATTTGCCTTCTTGGCCACCTGGGCACACTGCTGGTTCATGTCCAGCCTGCTGTCCATCAGTACCCCCAGCTCCCTTTCTTCCTGGCCACTGTACAGCCACTCTGTTCCCAGCCTGTAGCACTGCAGGGGTTGTTGTGGCCAAAGTGCAGGACCCAGCATTTGTTAAACCTCAAATTGATGGACTTAATCCCTGGATGCAGCCTGTCCAGGACCCTCTGCAGAGCTTCCTAACCTCTAGAACACTCACACCCAGCTTGGTGTCATCTGTAAATATGCTGATGGTGCACTCAATGCCCTCATCCAGATCATAAATGCAGATACTGAAATCCACGCTGGCTGGCTCTGATCCCTCAGCCATCCTGTAGGTGCCCTGTGATGGCACTCAAGGTGATCTGTTCCATCACCTTGCTGGGCACCGAGGTCAGGCTGACAGGCCTGGAGTTCCCCAGATCCTCCTTGCAGCTCTTCTTTGGGATGGGCTCACATTGGTCCCTGCAGTCCTCTGGGACCTCCCTGGTGAACCAGGACTGATGGTAAATGATGGAGAGCAGCTTGGGAACCTCATCCAACAGTTCCATAATCCCCCCAATATGGATCCCATCTGGTTGTAGAGACACCTGTGAGCATCTGAGTGGCTCAGCAGGTCCCCTGTTATTTCTCCCTGGATTACAGGGGTCTGTTCTGCTCCCCGCCCCATCTACCAGCTCAGGAGAACACTTGTCCTGAGGACAACTTGTATTATTTTGAAAACTTAGGCCAAGAAGGAGTTAAGTACCTCAGCCTTTTCCTTATCTTTGGTAAACATATTCCCCCCCCCCCTTCCCTCCCCCAGTAAGGAATCAAGGTTCTCCTTTTCCCTCCTTTTGCCATTAATGTATGGATAAAACAATTTTTGTTATCCTACACAGAACTGCCAGCTTAAGTCCTAATTGAGCTTTCACCTCATTTTCTTTCTTCATGACCTGACAGCATCCTTAAACACTTCTTGACTTTCTTGCCCCTTTGTCTAAAGTTGATGCACCTTCCTTTTTTCCTGAGTTCCTGAAAAAAGCTCCATGTCCAGCCAGGCCAGTTGTTTTCCTCACTGACTCATCTTCTGGGACACTGGTACAGGCTGCTTCTGCTTCTTTTAGATTCATTTCTTTAAGAATATCCATCCTTTTTGGAATCCTTTGTTTTAAGGACTGTTTCCCTCAAAAACAATCAGTACCTGATTTGTACACCCCAAATCTGCATCCTGAATAGGTTGAAGTCTGCTCTCTGTAACTCCAGTGTTAGAAAGTTTGTTGATGGCCCACCTTCTTTCACAGGATGTTTAAAATCTTAATTATTTCATGATAACTATACCCAAATAGACTCTGATCACCACATCATCCACCAGCCCTTCTCTGTTTGTGAACAGAAGGACACAGAGCTTTCCTTGGAAGTGGAAAGAGAAGGAAACCTCTCCCAAGAGCAGCCTGGAAGATTCATCCTGGAGATGAGGAAGCAGCACAGTCCCTGCCAGGGCAGAATGTTGGTGGCCGAGGTGTCCCAGCTGAGGCTGGGCCATGCCATGGCTCTGTGTGCCAGGAGCCGGCAGCGCTGGCTGCAGGGAGCCCAGGGAGGGCACAGCAATGCTGAGCTGAGAAATGCTGGGGGGACAGAGAGATGGGCGTGTGCAGCCGGCCAGGGCAGAGGAGCAGCACGCACAGGGGCACAGGCTGCAGGAGAGATGGCCAAGGGCTGGGCAGGGCTGGCAGGGCCAGAGGCACCCAGGCCTTTGTGCCCTGGGCTGGGCAGCGCCTCTGGAGCCCCACAGGAGGAACTTTCCTTGCAGGGTCTGCACTTTGCTGCTGCCTCGGCCCTCCCTGAGCAGGCTGGCAGGGCTTGCAGGGTGATGCCATTTGTCCTTGCTGCCCCTCCCATCCCAGTGCCCCAGGAACAGCCCCGAGCCACCCGTGAGGGACAGGCCCTGCTGGGCCAGTCCTGGGCTCAGCTCTTGGCCTTTCTGCTGCCTCCAACCAGCCCAGGCCTTGCTCAGCATTGCAGTTCCTGCTCACAGCCTTTGGCTCCTGCAGTCCTGCCCTCAAGGATCTGCTCTCACCAGTCCCTGGGGAGCCTTTGGCAGTCCCTGCCCTCAGTGGGGCCACTGATGCTCCAAGGGATTTGGAATTTTGCTTCTGACTCCTTGAGCAGCTTCTTCAACCTCCTCTCTGTGCATGTGGCTCCTGGACTCAGCCCCAAATCCACCCTAAGAGTCATAAAAATAAAGCAAGCCACCGGGAGTTGTCTTCTTTCAATTGTTATCAAGTCTCCAGGGCTTGTGCAGCTGCTTGGAGTCAGTTTGGAGCTCTGTTGAAGTGGAAGATTTCAAAGTGCATCTCTTGACTTTATTTACCTTGGGGGAATATTTTTCTACTTTTCAGTGCAGAGAGAAACTGATAGCAGAATTTCTCAAATTATCTTGATGCTGAATGTTTTCTTAGGAGGTCTGGGCACATGGAAGAAAGAGCCTCTTGCATGGTGACCCTGTTTGGACAACCTGTTCCTCACCCCCAGCCTCACCATGTCATGATATCTCTCACCTGGGACTGACAACTCATAATATCAAAATATCTTATAAATTTATCTTTCAATTAAAATGTTGTTAAATATTAAAATTACAGTTATATTCTTCTTATTTATAATATTAGTATTCTATAGTTTTAAAACCTAATTTTTTATTTTTTATATTAAAATTCTATGCATTATCAGCAATAAAAAAAATTATTGGTCATTCATTCTAAATTACACAATTCCCTTAATTAATTAAATAAGCTCTATTTGTTACTAATTTCTCCTTCTAAGATAATTCATAATATCTGCAGTTATTTTGTAATCTTTATTATCTTATTTTTCTCAGACAGGGTCAAGGTGGGCACTTCGGGGTTCAGGGAGACATTTCTGAGGCACATTTTGAGCAGTTTTGGGTCTGGGGAAAGAACTTAGAAGGAGTCTGAGAGACCGGAGGGCTCTTGAGGGCATCGAGTGGGATCTAAGAGAGAACTTAGGGATCCTGGGGGAAGGTCTGGGCTTCAGAGTAGCACATGAGGGTCCAGGGATGCCCTTGAGATCAGGGAGGGGAATCTTGGGCCCTTGGAAGTTTGGATGGGCACTTGGGGCTCTAACGGGGCTCTCTGGGGCGCGGGGGATCATGGGAGTTGTAGGCACGGGTATAATACAGTTTGATGGCACCGTGGAGCATCATGGGAGCCCGAGGCTCAGCTGCCATGTCTGCTGGTGGGGCGCGAGGCATGATGGGAGATGAAGTCTCAGCTCAACCAGCACTCTACGGAACCGTGAAGCCTGCTGGGAGCTGTAGTCCCGGAAGTGGCTCAGATATTTCGTTTGGGGGTCCAGGAGGGCACTTGGAGGACACCTTTGCATCTGAGCCGCAACTTCAAGTCCTCCAAGTGGAAAATATGTGGTTTGGGAGCACTTTGGAGGAGCTTGGGGAGCTCGAACCAGGCCCTTTAGGGTGCGGGGTGTGGCAGGAATTTTAGGCGAGTCATTGGGTTCTGAGCTGCTCTGAGCTCACGGGGATGAGAGAAGATCAATTTGCGGAAGTTGCTGTAAGAGGCATTTATGGTGTTGGGAGCATTCAGGGGATCTGTGGAGGCTTTTAGGGATTTCCAAATGGGAGTTGAAGGAGCACTTAAGGATCCTTGTGGGTCTGGGGATACTTATGGGACATATGGGGGGATTCCGGGGTTCTGTGGAGTGTGGGGCATGATGGGAATGGTAGTCCCGGCTCCAATGGGGCTCTATGGGGCCTCGGGGCATGACGGGAGTTTGAGGCAGAAAGGAAAGATGGTGCCAACTCCAGGCACCAACCCCGAACACCGATCCTCGGCCTGAACCTCCTTGGTGACACCTTGGGCTGGCACACACCTGAGGAGTGTGTCTGTTTTCCATGGGGAAAACTAAGAGTTTTAGATTGCACCAAAAATAAGAAAAGAGACACATCCCTCTGCCTAAGTGAAGCTGGTCTTCCAAGCAAAGCAGGTCCCAGGTGAGGGAGGACAGACAGGATGGGGTTGGGGAATGTGGAGCAAGGTTGTCCACACTGGGTCAGACCTCAAGGCACAGCTTCTCTGAGCAGGCCAGATCTCCTGAGGAGAGAACCAGGGTTAGTATCAATCACTAGATGCTGCAATCACCTCTACTCTAAAGAGAACAACAATAAAATACACCCTTTAAAATTAGAATGTGTATTTCTCAAAAGCTCTTTGAAATATTTCTCCACAATTGGAATAGGAAAACCTCGCAATGAACTGCACCAGACCAGAGGGAAATCAAGGCAGAGCCATGGTTTGTTAGGAAACCTCTCAAGAATTCATGCAGAATCAAACTCCCAATATTTCTTAAAGTTTTAGTGGGTCCCTCTGAGGGACACAACTGAGAAAGTGTCCCCAGGTTCCAGGTAGAGCTGGAAACTGGAGGCAGAGATGACAGGTGGGGACAAAGAGAAGCCAAGTCTTGGTGCCCTGGGGCACAGCAGGGTCTGTGCCACCAAGGGCTTGGAGGAAGCACCTTGTCCTGAGGCACTGGGGCCTCCTGGCACAGCCCCAGCAAGGCTGGGCACTGTCACCCCTTGTCCTGCCCTCAGCATCCCCCCCACATCCCAGTGGCCTCAGGGATCTGCTGGGACCAGTCCCAGGGGAGCCTTGGTCAGGAATGGCCCTGGGGACTCCTTCATGCTCCCAGGGACTGCAGGTTTTTCAAAGGACTTTGGGTTTTGCTTTTGCCTTGAAGTCTCTGAGAGCTTTGTGCAATCATGGCCTCCAGTTATCTGCTTTAATTAGTCTCTTGAGAGCCTTTCTCAGTAACAACACTCAGTGGGGCTCAATGCCTCTAGGTGCTTCAGCTTTCAAAGGTTCTTTACTTTTTCCTTTCCACACTGACTTTCTGAGAACTGACAACACTCAGACAAAGAGGGGGTTTTAATTTTTTTTGAAGCAATCCAAAATTTTTGAGGTTCGCCACTGCAAACAGGCTCAAGGTACCACCAAGGAAATTCCTTATCCCCAAGACAGAACCCTGCAAGCAATGTTTGAGACCTTTGCACTCCTTGGTTCCCTGAGGCCCTGCAGTGTCACAAAGGCCCCTTTGTTCCATGAGGTTCTGAATTGTCACAATGGAAATTTGATTCCATGGGGCCCCATGGTGTCACAATGCTCTTATTGGTTCCGTGAGGCCTTGATCTGTCACAATGGACCCTTGGTTCCATGAGGTTCATTGGTGTCACCATGGTCTCCTTGGTTCCATGAGGCATCACAATGTCACAACGCACCCTTGGTTCCATGAGGTTCCTGCAGCAGGACTTCCCCTATGGCCCAGCAGAGCTCATCTGTTCTGTCCATCAGCTGGGCCATAACTCAGGGCATCTTCCCCCTCTCAGGAATTGCTGAGATAACCCAGGCTGGACATCTGTCCTGTCCTGAGTTCTCTCTGGTTCCAGGGAGGTGGAATTCCCAGCTGACCATGAACATCTTGCCTCAAGAGCAGACTGAAGGGAGATAAGCCTTGAATTCCTGAGTGACACACATTCATTTTACAAACTATAAATGTTGCACAAAACTCTCACAAAGCAGAAGTCTTCTGCATAGTCTCTGCAAACAGGTAGGGCTTATCCCCCAAGTCTGGATGCATTTTTGTGGTTACTTTTCTGGAAGTTGAGTGAAAGGGCTCCATGTGTACTCCATCATCATTTTGGTGGCAAGTGACATTGACTCCTGATCTCTGCTATTTCTTCACTAGCTGTAATATAGGAATCTTCATTGTGCACTGTGTTTTTTATGCATCTGTATTTCTTTTATTTATTCTATGTAGAAAGAAGTCCATTTAAGGTCTCTTGTCTGTTAAGATTAAGGCCATTCAGTAAATAATTTCTTTTATAATATATCTAATTTTCTATTCTTAAGAATTTAGGAGAAAAAGCAATTTGGGTTGCAGGTGGCCAGAAACAGAGCTACTGCCAGAAACGTGAGCATAACCATGCACAAGGGATTTCATTACAGGAATAGTTTTAAACAAAGACATTAGAAAGTGTGATTCTGTGATAGATATGAACACAATTAAGATGTTGACTGATATGGAATGATTAGAGAAGAACTGGAAGAGGAAATCTGGGAAGAATGGGAAGGCCATAGAGCCAGCTGGTCTAGTGAAGAGATGTCCTTAGACATGGCCATTTAAACAGGAGAGGTGGAAACACCCAAATGAAGAGGGACATGAAACAATAGACAGTATAATGGTAACACAGAGGGGAACATATAATGGTAACACATGGTAGAGGTGAAGGGCAATGTTTCTTCTCCTGCCTCAGTACACTTCCAGGAAGTTTCTGTTCTCTCCTGGTGGGAAACCTTTGACATTTCTTAAAGTACTCAAGTAACCCAGCTAATGAGTTGTGCTCATGCCCTTTGCAAGTGTCAGGTCCCCTACAGCCCCAGGGCTCCTGTCCTATAAACATCTGCTCCAGCCCATTCCAAAATTGGGAGTAGCACCATCCTGGTATCATCAGGGAGCTGAGTCTGGAAGGGACCTCAGCAATGTTTTAGTTTTGGTTCTTTGGGGTCAGGAACTGGTGAGACTAAAAGGCACAGAAAAGTTTCTCTTCATGGCCAACATAAAAAATTGTAAATATCATATAATTTTAAAAGCATCAAAACTCTTCTCTCAGCCATATGAGATGACCCAGCAGCATCTGATGTGCCCACTTATCCACAAGGGATATCCATACAGCAATGTATTTAGATATAGACAAAGGTAATTGTAAAAGACATAAGTGCAATTAAGATGTTGACTAATGAGTTATTTAAAGTTCTGAAAGACGGGGCAACTCCCTGAAGCTCAAAGTGGGAACATACTCAATTGAGAGGCATTGGAATGCCCAGAGTGGAGGTAGAGGAGGAAATCTGGGAGCAATGGGAAGGCCATAGATCCAGCTGGTCTAGTTAAGAGATGTCCATAGACATGGCCATTTAAATAGGAGAGGTGGAAACTCATGAATGAAGAAGGACATGAAAAACCTGAATATTGGTGACACAAACAGAGGGAAAGATCAATATTTCTTCTTCTGGCACTGTACAATTGCAGGTAATTCCTGCTCTCTTGCAGTAGGAAAACTTTGACATTTCTTAAAAGTACTCAAATGATGGAGCTAATCACCCCACAAGCTGCAGGTCTTGTACAGCCCTGGAGGTCTCCTGTCCCAAAAATATGTGCTTTTATCTAAAACAGGGATCAGCATTGTCCCAGGATCATCAGAGAGCTGAGTTGGAAGAGACCTCAGCAATTCAGCAGCCCAATCTGTAAGAAACAGCCCCACACCAAGTGGTTCAAGGCTTGATGTGGTCTGAATTTGAAAATCCCAAAGGACAGGGATGGGGAAGCTCACTTCCAAGGAAAGGGGTGTACTGATACTTATTGGTGTTAATAGACACCTTCTCAGGGTGGCCAGAAGCCTTTCCTACCAGAACTGCCAAAGCACGAGAGGTCACCAAAGTACTGTTACAAGAAATGATACCATGCTTTGGAGTTCCAGCCACACTATCCTCAGACAGAGGGCCACATTTCATTTCATTTCAAAGCGAATTAGCCACCTGTTTGGTATAGATTGGAACTTCACACCCCCTATCACCCTCAGTCAAGTGGCCAGGTAGAAAAAGTGAATCATTTGATTAAACAGCAAATTGCAAGATTAGGACAAGAAGCTCAATTACCTTGGCCCCAGGCTCTTCCATTAACACTGTCAAGGATTCAGACTAAACTGAGGGCAAAAGAGAAACTGAGTCCTTTTGAGATTCTCTATGGAATGCCATATGGGGTACAACAGGGAACTGTCCCAAGTAGGGGAAGAAACCCTACACAGATATGTGGTGGCCCTGAACAAACAACTCAGAGAAATTGAGAAGCATGTGGCTGGAGCTCGGAGCAGAGAACTAGATGGCCCAGTACATGACATACAACCTGGAGATTATGTGTATGTTAAGTCTTTTACAGAAAAGACTCTGGAGCCTCAGTGGGAAGGAGTGTTACAGGTGCTTCTCACCACTAATACTGCAATCAAGATTAAGGAACAGAAGGCTTGGATTCATCATATGCAAGTAAAGAAGGCTCCAGAAGCTCCTTGGAAAGCAACACTGGGTGATAATGAACTGAATTTGAAATTCACTTGAGAAAGATGAATAGATTTTGGATAGAAATGTTAGCCTGGAGAACTGTATTTCTCATGATTATGGCCATAACTGTGACCAAAGTTAATGCAACACCACATATATATAGTACAACTGGGAGATTTTTTTGCCATGGAAAAGCTTATGACGCTTACTCCCGTAGGATGTTATCCCAAATGATGAAGGTTACCAATGCAACTGTTGGGAAAGGGAGAAATGTTTGGGGTTGTGAATAAGCATTTGTTCAGGTTGGATTTCATAAGTATCACCAGAATCCTATGAATGACTTTGAATTGATTCTGGATGTTGTGAGACCTGTTTGTCTACCTGTCCTGAGTTTAGACTTAAAATTGAAGGTGTGCAGTTAAGGGGTGTAGATTAGATTACAATATTACTCAGGATTGTGTTGAACCCCAAATAGATGAGACTGCAGAAAATCCACTGACCCAGAGACCGGAAGAAACCACAGTCACTCGAACCCAAACTACCTCAAGGAGAACAATTCAGCCAATAATTACCAAAATTGGACCTTGTGCTATTAAGAGAGTAGGGACCCAAAGATGATTACTGAATCCAGAGTGGTCCCTGAAGTGAGTAGAAATGGAAATACAAGTAAATGCTTCTGCTATACAATAAGAATGTACCCCAATCCTTACCACTTCCTTTATGGATCGGACCACTTGGTTACAGAAACATGCTCCTGATATGCTCAGACAGAAAAGAGATCTTACTGGGATACTAGGGACAGGATTGGGAATCTTGAACACTATGGACTCAGAAGGGTTAATGAATAAATTGGCTGCAACTGGTAGCGACACAGTTAAATTACAACAACCTCTACAATCTTCTCTACTAGCCTTAGGTACTAGACAGTGGAAATTTTCCAAAATATTACCGGAGTGGGAAAGTATAGAAGAACAAGACCACGGACTAATAGTGAATGCAATGGGAGCAGCTAATGAAAACATGTCCTTAGCCCTTGGATGTGTACAAGCACAATTATGGATGCGATCCGTAGATGCCTCGATTATTAGGGAAGATGGTAAAGGCACATTCCCTGTGGAGATTCACAGAATAGTTTGGGATAATGCTTCTGATTTAGAAAAAGAGCTCCAGTCATGGTGGGTCCTAGTTAATTTCACTTATGATCCTGTAACAAGTATGGTAACTGCCTTTGTTCTAACTATACATAATGCATCAGTGAATCTGACACATCCAATAATTACCTTAGGATTGAACCATGAAGGAGCCATCCTATTCCCTTCTGAGCACAGGAAATGGGCACAGAAGGCCAAAGGGAAATGGCAGACTATTAATATAGAGTCTTGTACATTGAGGAAACAATTGGGGTTTATATGTGAAGGAAACATAAATAATGACCAAGATACCTGTCTGGATACAGAGAAAAGCATTTGCCACTTTGAAGTTCACTTGGCCAACCAGACAACCTTACTTGTGCACAGAGGCCAGGATTGTGTGTGTCTCAGAACACCATGCTCCACAATTCGGGTAGACGAATTAGCTATAAATGAAACCCAGTCCAATCTGTGTATTTGCAACTTTGTTAGAATTGAAGGTTGTGACTTTTCTTATCAAGCACCTGTGATATCACACCAATATATAAAAGCAAATCTGACTTCAGTACAGGAAATATTGCCTGTACCTATCAGGACAAATTTGACTTTAGTCAAGCAGCTATTGAAGCATGAGGACTTAAAGGAGATTCTCAAAGAAATTAAGAACAAAGGGAGAAAGACTCTGATCACACTACACCACGACACAGAAACCATAAGAAGAGCTTTCAAAAGATTGGAAGTAGACACCTCTTACCGTTGGTGGGATGCACTCTTCGGATGGTCACCTTAAGGAACTGGAATACTCAACACATTGGTTCATCCAATTATTGTACTATTAATTTTAGTTGGTGTTAGTATGATTATGTCTATTAAAATGTTCATTTGGAATTGGAGGATATTGCAACGAGTAGCAATTCTAACTTCATTGACGAGAGCATTCAGTGTGGCTTTAAGAGACACCGTACCTCAGTATGAGGATAAAGGACTTAGGTACTAGTAAAAGAACTTACTAATTTTATAGAAAAGGGGGGAATGAGCCATAATATTCGTACTATTATTCTATAGTTTTGAGAATTGCATGTTTAGGGAATGAGTTATGGGGTAGATATCTTGAAAAACTTAGGAGCTAGAGGTTAGGAATGTAACCCTTAAACATATATATCCTAGCAGGGGGATTAGAAGTTGACAAAGTCTGGTCATATAATATGCAGAACCAGCAAAATATACATATGGAAACATTTAAGTGAAACTGATATACATTAGAAAATGCTTAGAGTTAGCCAAAAGAAACCCATCAATTATAAATTTTGACACTGAAGGCAATAAATGAATAAAGGGACTAACAAGTCAGGTAGTCATGGTAACGAGACAGAGGTAAAGAGTTTAGAGCGAGGTAGATGATCCTTACTTCATCTCTTACAACCCTCCAACTCAAATTGAAGACCACCTCCCCAAAACCAAGGGAATACTACACAGTCGCAATGAGTATGCAGCTAATTTTAATACTAAGTGGGGAAAGGGCGGTGACAGGTAATAAATGTGTATAGGTGTTTTTGAATATGCATGATTTTTGTGAATAAATGAAGGACCAAAAACTGCTGAGGGTGCACACGTCTTTTGGAGACATCCCGCATGTTCGCCCAGCACTGAAATAAACATATCCTTTTGACTAAATTGGCTGAAAGGTATTTTCCTTGCCTTTCATGCATCACAATGAATATCTCCGACCAGCACCCACAGATGTTGTGCACTCTGATGATACCAGGCACCACCCCACCTCAAATTCAACTCGGAGGTTTGGCAGCCTGGGGAGTGCAAATTGAGGCAAATTTCTGATCTGGGTTATTGAGGTGAAGGGCAGGAATTATCCTATGATGCCTTTATGGTGGTTGACTGATACCCCTGTTTGGCAGAACTAGTGGTCCATACCAAAAATTAAGTTGATAGCCCTTCATCAATTGGTTCAAATGCAGTGATGGAGAGCATGGGGGCATTGCAGCCTGGTATGCCTTTGCCCACCATGCTCCCTGCTGGATGGGACATTTTGGTCATTGACTTGAAGGATTGCTTTTTCACAATACCCTTGTGTCCTGAAGATAGGCCAAAATTTATTTCTACAGTGCCTGCAGTGAACAATTCTGAGCCAGGGCAGAGATATCAATGGAAAGTTTTGCCACAGGGTTGTCATTGTAGCCTGACACACTGCAGCAGGCTGCAGCAAGGTCTTTCTACTCATCAGGTATACCAAGTAGATCCTTCCATTGATATCACTGTGTTTATCACCAATCTGGATTTACATCCTACAGGTATCACTGGCCAGCGGAATGACACATGGTCTGATCCTTTGCACGTTCTGGAGTGGGTTATTGTGCTGCATCAGCTGCAAAAGACAGCAAGAATGGTGTTGGAATTGTTTGCCCGACTGATAATCAAATGCTGTCTACGATGCATGCACTTGATAGCAGTGGACCCTGCAAGGATTGTATTTCCTGTGGAGCAGGAGTTCTTTGAAGGAGGCTTTGTTAATAGTGTTCCTTGCAAAGTGCACTGCAAGATTTTACAGGACAGATTGCTTGTCATCTGCCCAGCCATAAGCTACTGCAAGTAGCAAAGACAGTTAAGTTGTCTTTGAGACCCAAAAGTAGTCGTGTGCCAGTGCAAGGTTCTGCTGCTTTCACTGACAGGTCAGGCAAAATAGGGAAGGCCACTGTTACCTGGGAGGATGAGTCTGATTGGCAAATGCTGGAAGGCCATGTGTTGGAGTCAGTGAGTTAGGGGTCTCTCTGAATTCTTCAGAGAGAAGTTAGAGTGCAGGGATTGCATAAGTCTTAGAGTGAGTTCTGATGTCTTTAGTGAGTAAAAGGTCTGGATTCCACAGCAGTAGCTTGTGTTCTGCTGAAGGTTGCAAAAACACTGATATCTTCAGTAGAGGCTCTAAGCCCACAGTTGTTCACAGGACTTAGACATAATAGAGTTATAGCAAGAATATTGCTTGCATTTCTTAGATAGATTCTATGTGTAGTGTTATACATAACCTGGTGAGCTAAGAAACTAGAATTCTAATAGGTTAAAGAGTGGTGGTCTGAGTTTGCATCTTAGCTTGTTGGAAAAATGCTATATAACAGTATGTATTGGGAGAGGTGTTGCTTTTAGCCATTCTGGCTTCTAGCCATTTGCATATTGCTACTGCTTTTGCCATTGCTTGCCATTGCTTTTGGTATTGCCTTTTGAGACTGATGTGCTTTGTAATAAGATGTGCTTTGTAATAAATAACCTTTTTAACTATTAGCTGCTTTGCTTATTTAGAAGATTACCCGACAAGGAAGAGCCTAAGAGCTCAGAGCAGGAGCCTATAGAGCTCCGGGAGTTAGGTGCCTGTAGAGCACCTGGGGGTCAGAAAGAACCTCCACATCTGGAATCCACATGTTTGGCATCAGTATGTTCAGAGGTGCCACTGCCTCCACTGGCCTTTTGGATGGTATGGGAATGGGTTTAGATCACTGTTCCATCCCTGCCCCTTAGGAACCTCACAGCCACTGCAAATCTCCAGCCACATCCCCACAAAGCCATTCTGCAGGATATCAAAACCTGCTTTTCTCAAGCCCCTCATTCCTTCTGCTGCTGCCCTTCCCTCTTTCAGTTCCCCAGCAGCCTTTCAGCCCAGAAGCTGCTGAGCTCTCGGGATGCTCGCTGCTCTCCAGCTCCCACACCTCCATCATCTCAGGCTCACTGGCATCCAGGAAGTTCAGCAGAGCTCCCTGCCCTGCTGCTCTCTGGAAGGTCTCTGCCAGCCCAGGTTTCTCCAGGGCCCCCATGCCATGGCCAGGAAGGGGAGTGGAGGCACTGGGGGCAGATGCACACCCTTGCTTAGTATCCCACCATTTCTGGCACAGCTAAAGAGCCATATGAAAACTTGTTCAAACTCCAGTGAAAGGATCAGATCCTGTCAGGGATACATTGGGCCCTTTCTCATCAAGGCTGACATCAAGTACACGAGCCTTTGATTGGACATTCTCTTTACCAAAGCTGTTGTTCACCTGCCTCCTCCTGCACCCCACGGCAAACCCAAAACAACTGCAGGTGCTGGCCCTGCTGCAAAGGCAATCGTGTGGCTGGGCTCTGGGCTGCTCTCCCCATGGCCACCTCCCATCCCTTCCCTCTGGACAAAGCCATGCCAGGGCACACAGCTGCCCAGAAGCTGATGAAGTCTAAAAATAGCATCAGAGACAACTGTGCAGAAGACCATGGCTGTACAACTCAGAAGCTGAGAGAACCTGGAACTGACTTTTCAGGACTGCCTGTTTTAGTAAACACCTTTTTCCTTCCCAAGCAGACAGAGTTGACTTAAAACACCACCAAGATATAGACATGGTTCACAGATACCCATAGGTTACTGAATGTAGGAGGATTGCTTGGCCAGATTGGACAACTTGAGCTGCTCTGACTGCTTGTTGGGGTTTTCTCAGCAATAAGGCAGAGCAGGAGCCATGACAGAGCCCAGAAACCATTGAAGGACCTCTCCTGTAATTGGTACATGCTGAGGATGTGAAGTGTGCACTACAGCCCCATTGCAAAGTCAGCCTGAAGTGCAGTGTCCAGCTGGGCTCTTCCTTGGCTCAGTTGCTTCCCTGGGCTCATGACACAGGAAAAGCTCTCAGACTCCTTCCTATTGATGCTTTAAGTTTTAGTTTTCACATTTCCCAGATTCTGTGCTGACTTGGTGTGGGTCTCCAAACTTCATATTAAGTGTCAATAGGTTCTCTCCACAGTGGAATTTTACACAAAATTACTATTTCAGTTTGAGAATCAAAGAGAACTGATATCCAAAAAGCATAAACAATGGCATAGTGAAGGGAGTGGACCAGGATGATGCAACTTTGTGACCTGAAGCTCTAACTGGACAACTAACCGCAATATGTTGATGGACCAATGCTTACAAAAGTGTAAAAACTTGTGAGCAGGATCCATCTTGGATCCATCCTGGGTGTAGCCCTGGCCAGGCTCTTCTACTGCCCAAGGTGTATCCTTTTAAGGCCTCTAATTAATTAAATAAATAAATAGTTTATTCATTTAACTCTGTGAAGTGCCTGTTCCAGATCAGCCTCTCTAGGCATCACTATAGTGCATAAAGTGACAATCCATCACACAGGACTTAGCTTGGTCTCCTTACCTCACGCCCTTTTCCCTCTGAACTCAGCTCCTGGTTGTTTCTCCTAATATCTTTGTAGTCAATGCTATTTTTCCCTCCCTCTTCCTCTCCACTGCACATCGGGCTTGGCTGCCTGGAAGGAGAGCTCTTCTGGATGGGAGGCAATGGCTTGGAGGGAAGGAGCATAGAGGGAGGTGACCTGGAAAGATTCTTGGCAGCACTGTTGGGAGATAGACCTGCAAAGTGAAGATAGAAATGGTAACAGAGGCTGCAATGCCAACCTAAAGCATCTAAAGCTCCATATTCCATGGCACACATTTCCTGGAAACTTCTAAGTAGCTGCCCAGGGAAACATGCTCCTGCCAGCAGCCCCTTGGGGCAGGCCAGGGCCACACCCTGACCCACTTGCACAGAGCTCCCAGGGCAGCAGCCTGGCCTCTGGGCTGCCCTGGGACAGCAGGGAGCCCAGAGCCCTGTGCTTCCAGCAATGGCTCAGCTGCACATGCAGCCTCCTGCTCCTCTCCCTGCCCCACAGCTGAGCAGCCCTACAGCTCCAAGGGGCACTGGGAGCAGCACAGCTCATGGCAGGGGGCACCTGCAGGGCAGAACTGTTCCCTGGCAATGGGCACAGGCTCTCCAGGCTGGCACAAGACCCTTCCTCCTGCCAGAGAGTGACCCAGCTCCCACCTTACCTCTGTGTGAGGCTGAGCCATGTTCACAAAGGAACAGGTGAGTTAGATGAACCTCCACCTTTATCATACCATATACATGTCCAATGGTTGAAGCTCTAGAGGGACTTTTGAATTCTTGAGAAAATTTCTTTGTTTTTATTTTTCATGGATCTAGCCTGTGTTTAATTTCTCTGAACACTATTGAGTTATCATGTCTGAAGGGAAAGGTGGAAAGCTTCAATGATAAGAGGGGAGGAAAGATTTCTTCTTGATGGTGGCCTTTTGTGAATACCCAGTAAAGACCACACAGCTATGACTGCTATTTCTGCAAACCTCAAAGAGCTCTCAGCAAGCAGGCAGGCCTTGCTGGTGTTTTTATAGCACCGTAATATCATCCTCAGTGTTGGACCCAATCACCAAGCAGAGGAAGAACAGGAAATTTATCTGTAGTGAGACCAAACACTGATGGCTAAGAAAGAAACAAGACTTGCATATCCTGACCATGTTCAATTTGTGGTCAGCTGTGGCCACAGTCCTTGTCCTGGCTGACAGTATGAGTGATTTGGCTACTGTCAAAAAGGAGAAAGCAGAGCAAACCAAAGACAGAATGTTGTGATGCCATGGGCGTCCTGGCAGGATCACCTGTAGCTGTCAGCCACCAACTCTGACACAGGGCCAGCTCTGACCACCATGGACCAATGTTGGCTGAACACTGGTGGGATTTTTCTACATTTTGGTCAGGCCTTTCAACTCCTTTCTATCCTCACCTTTTCCTTCTGTGGCCTTTCCTTTTCCAGTAGAATCCATGTTTGAACCCGTGTTTGTGTCTCACAGAAGTATCTCGGTTGAATTTGGGAACTATCTGGGATAGACAGTGACAGGAGCTGGTCCCCAGCCCTGGTACAAGGTGGGGTGACTCCAATGGCCAGCAGTGGGCACAGACAGCAGAGCCAGACGTGTCTCCTGCTGCGTCTCCAGCCGCTGTGTCCGTGTCACCCACAACCTTCCCAGCCCCAGCGCGGGGCTGCCCCTTTGTGACGCGCTCGCCCCTGGTTCTCTCGTTTCCATGGCCACAGAACCCCCACCCCAGCTCCATCCCTTTCCCTTCCTTTCCCAAGGGCAGCCAGCCCTGGGCCCGGGCAAGCCTGAGGGTTAGACACTATCTAGGAAATTGATGCTTTCCAAAGTTTCTTTTCAAGGCCTTAATTTCTGTCATCCCCACTAAGTTCTGGGCTGCAGCTTGTTGGTTGGGAATTTTATTTCTCTTAACAACAAATAAAATACTGGGACACAACCAAGGGTTGGAAGTAAAACAAGCTTTGCACTCCCCAGTAAATGACCCCTGAATTCAGTTGGCCGGTGTCATTTAGAGAACAAACTGACCATCCAAACGTTCCATCTTTCCTCTGCTTCATTGCTTCAGGGGTTTATTCCCTGCTTTCTTTATTGCAGAGACACTGAAACACAACATAAACAGGATTTGCCTCAAAATATTTCTGATCTTGGGGCTTCCTGACAATTCAAAATTTTCTTAATGGAAATAGCACGGAGCAGGTTTTTCTGAAATACTCTCCAACAGAGCAGTTAAAACTGATCATGCTTGATTTGGCAGAACTGAGCATGAGCCAAGGGACCAGTGGGTCTGATCCCTTTTCCTGCATCAGCAAAATTATTTCTTCAAGTCTCATCTCTCCTACCTCCTCAAAGAAGCTTTGCACTCTTCATTCACTGCCCCCAGTATTTAATGGGCCAATATGATCAGTGTGTCTGTAGGGTGGAAATTGGCCATGCAAAGGTTCTCCTTCATTGTGGCAGGGGTTTATTCCTGCTTTCTTTCCTGCAGACACACCCAAACCCAACACTGCAACACCAGCCTCAAAATGATTCTCATTTTGACTGTCCCTGAAAATTCAGAACAATACTCAGAGTGTTTCCCTGTTCCCAGGGACAGGCTCCAAGGCTGAGCTCTCACTTGCACAGAATGAAGAAGAGCTGCTGCACTTGCCAGTGGCTCAGGGGGCTCACGATCAGTGCTTTGAATGCAGCTTTTGTGCACACTCTGCCTTCCTGAGCCGAGCAGCATTCCTGGACATGGACACCCCTGCTGCAGCCAACATCCTCCCAGCACAGCTGCAGGAACGAGATTGCAGCAAGCCCTGCCTGAAGGAGTCTCCAGTCTGCTCTAGTCCTGCACCTGCAGTGGAATCACCTTGTGCTGCCATGGGGGAGCAAAGGGGGTGAGGGGCTCTTTGCAGATGAGGGTCTCCTCAATGTGCTGCTGCTGCTCCTCCCTGGGCCTGATTCAGCAGCTGGTGCCTTTCCCTGCAGCTGTGTCAGGAGCCTGCCTGGAAAAATGACACTGTCAGGGCAAGTGACAGCCACCCATCCCTGCCATGGCTCTTACCACAGGGCGTCCTGCCTACCAAGCTGCTCCAGGTCAGGTGATGTTAGACAACATAAAAATACCTTCAAACAATGCATTTTCCACATTCTGGCAAAATCATGGCCACACAGTCCACATGTTGGGGGCAGACTGCTGTCAGCAGAATGGGGGCAGCCCCAGCAGCTGCTCTCCCCATGGCTGGATGGCCATGGCAGTGGAGGCGAGTCTCTCACCGTGCCCACTGCTGTGGCACCCAGTGCTCTGGAGTTGTTCCCACTGAACTCAGGGTGCTGCTACTGCAGCAACATCACTACACACCTTTGATAACAAAGACTTGGAATGGCATACAGGACTTGCCCAAAGAACTACTTAAAAAAAAAATGGGAGGGGGCAGGGGAGTTAGAAGAGTTCACTCCTTCTAATACAAGCATACATGGATTTAAGCAGGGACATTGGACTAATCATAGTGGGGACTGGTTTGAAAGCCTTGCCTCTAGCTAGATTTTTTCAAGAGAAAGGAGTAGATAATATTTTACAACATGTCTGTGAGCAAGTCTGAGCCAGAACTCAAAGCACAAGACAAATACTCCCAAATTTGCTACCCATGGGGAAAGGAAGCAGAAAGGCAGAAAAAACAAGTGCCATTGCAGCTAAATTGCCTGCATTTATCTCATGGTCCAACCTTTCTCAACAAAAGCACCTCAGTTCACATGAAAAGCTGAAGATCAAGAAATGAAAGAGTTTCAAGAGCATTTAAAGCCTGCTTCCCTTTACTTTCAAGGAAAGGGAGATGCTAAATTCCTTAAAAACACCAATGTGGGTCCATTTGGGACTGCATCCTTGAAAACAAGGAATGGAGGTTTAGAGCTGCAGAACTGTTTCATTGGAAAACCCCTTTACGACCAGAGAATCCCCCGAATAATCTGAGGCTACTAACACTGCCAAGGCCACCACTAAAGCATATCCCAGGACAGGATGCACTTGGCCTTCTTGGCCACCTGGGCACTCCCTGGCTCACGTTCAGCCACTGCCAAACAGCACCCCATGACCGTTTCTGCTGGGTGGCTTTCCAGCCACTCTGCCCCCAGCCTGGAGCCTCCCATGGCTGTTGTGGCCAAAGTGCAGCATGAGGCACTTCACCTTGTTGAACCTCATACAGGTGGCCTCAGCCTATGGTCCAGCCTGTCCAGGTGTCTCTGCAGACACTTTCTACCCCCCAGCAGATCAACAGTCCCACCCAGCCTGGGTGCCTCTGTTCCCAGGGAAACTCACTGACCTGTTTGGCATGGACATTTGTGCAGAGCCCAGGCATTGGGAGTGGAGGTCTGGGCTCCTGGCCAGCTCAGGGGGCCTTGGCCCAGGAGCCCTGGCAGGGGCAGCTGAGCAGCACTGCCCCCAGGGTCACTGCCAGGGAGGAGGACAAGGGGAAGGGCCAGCAGGGCTCAGCCTCACACAGAGGGAAGGTGGGAGCTGAGTCGCTGTCTAGTGACCACCCATTATATGGGTTGATGGTAAAGCTGTGTGTTCACCTCACTCACTTTGTCCCTTTGACTGATCTATAACATCTAATTCCCTATCCACAATGCTGAGTTGGGTTGATGTGGCCAGAAATGTGTATTCTATCACCATCGGTTAAAACCGGGTTGGGTAGTGATTCCTTATCTCCGTGGCACATACCATCTGCTAATGGTTGATCTTCAAGACAAGATGGGGCAATCATCTTTATCTTTTCCACAATTCATTCTCCCTCCAGGAAGATATCATCTGCTGTTGGGCCATTAAGTCCCACTGTATGACTGATAAAATTACATCATCCCATTGGGAGATGCTCCAGCCAGGGAGAGGAGTCAAGCCTTTCCTACCCAGATAAAAATTGAGATTTTGGACAGCAAGTTACCTTCTTTCCACTGGATTCCAGAGGAGAAGCCGGACCTTTCTACATCATCCCTGGACTTTTGGAGGAAGGCTGCACCCTTCTACAGGAGTACTGCTTCAGCTGAACCACACCTGCCACTGCATGGGACTGCAGCCACCATTAGATCAGACTGCTACCAACACCCTGACTGATGGGGTGCCAGGTTGTATTGACTCTGTCAGGGTTGGGATTGGTTTTTTTTTGTATTACTGTATTTCTATTTTAATTTTCTGGTAAGGAACTGTTATTCCTAATTCCCATATCTTTGCCTGAGAGCCCCTTAATTTCAAATTTACAATAATTTGGAGGGAGGGGGTTTAAATTCTCCTTTTCAAAGAGAAGCTTCTGCCTTTATTGGCAGGTAACTGTCCTTTCAAACCAGGATATCTGGAAGTCTTATTCCGAATTTGTTATTTTCTCTGTGTTAGTAATAAATTTCTTCTTTATACCCTTTTTAAGTTTTAGGCCTGCCTTGTTTTTACTCCTAAATCCTATCTCCAAAAGAGATAGTTGAGTATATTAAAATTGGCAAACAAAACATAATCAAACCAAGACATATAGCCTTGGGTGATGTGGGTGAGGGTCTTCAGTGATGTAGAGTCCCCAGGAAGGTGTGAAAGAGAGACCTTTTACTGCAAAAATCAGGCCTTTTAAAGGAGTTTGACCATTATCCTTTACACTGTTTAGAAGCATAATAAAACATACTGGCTTGCCTTCAAGGAAGACCTGTCCATCTTGAATTAAAGCTCCCTCAATTGTTATCTATATCTTTTTCTAATTCCTTTGCATCTCTGTCTGCCAGCTCGTTTCCTTCCTCCAATTCTGAGCTCACCTTTTGGTGTGCTGTAATGTGCATAACTGGCACCTGCTCAGGTAGCTGAACTGCTTCCAGCAGCTGCAATATTTCCTGCACATTTGACTTTTTTCCTTTGTGAGTTTAACAGTCTTCTTTCTATCCAGATGGCTTCATACACATGTACAACTCAAATGCATAACTCTGTATAAATATTTATTTTCGTTTCTTTGTGATTTCTTAGACATGGGTTAGAGGGATTATCTCAGCTTTTTGTTCAGAGGTATCTATTGACAAGGGTCCAGACTCTATTACCTCTTTACAGGTGCTAACTGCATACCCAGCATGTCACTTTCCACTGATGACATCGCTGCTTCCATCAGTGAACCAGATTTCTGTGTCATCCAAAGGGGTGTCCTTCAGATCAGGGTGCCTGGAGTTGGAGGCTTCAATAGTCTCCAGGCAGCCTTGGTGTACCGGTTCCTCTTGATTTCCACTAAGGAAAGAAGCTGGGTTGATAATGTTAGTTACAACTACCTCTACATTGTCTTGTTCCACCATGATGGCTTGGCATTTCAGGAACCTTTGTGGGGAGAGCCAGTGCCCTCCCTTTACTTTCAGGACTGCAGACACTGTGTGAGACACAAGTACAGTCATTTTCTTGCCCAAGGTGGATTTGTGTACATCTTGAATATTCAGCACCACTGCTGCAAGGGCTCTGAGGCATGCCAGCCATCCCTTGGCTGTTGCATCCAGTTGCTTGGATAATTAAGCAGCTGCTCTCTGGTATGGACTTAGATCCTGGGCCAGTATCCCCAGGGCAATTCCCTGCTTTTCACAGGAAACCACAAAGAATGGTTTGCTTACGTCTGGGAGTCTGAGTTCTGCAGCTGGCATTACAGCATTCTTCAGCTGGTGAAAGGCCCACGTGGCCTCTTTTTGTCCACTGGAGGCCTCTGTTCCCATTTGCAATGAGCACATACAGGAGTTTTACAAGCAACCCATAGCTGTGTATCCACAGCCTACACCATCCTGTCATTCCTAAGAATATCCACAGTTCCTTTGCTGTCTGAGGTTTTGGGGTTTGACATATTGCTTCCTTGTGATCTTGACCTAGAGTCTGTTGTCCCACACGAATTTCATAACCCAGATAAATTATCTTTTGGTTCACTACCTGGGTCTTTTTCTTTGATGTCCTGTATCCCTGAAGTCCCAGCAATTTTAGAAGGCTTACTGTCCAGGCTACCCATGCCTCTTTCATCTGGGTGCTATGAGGATATTGTCCATGTATTTCAGTAGCTTTCCTTCTTCTGGGGAAGCCTCCCAGAATTCCAGATCTTTGGCAAGTTGTTCCCCAAATGGAGTAGGAGAGTTTTTAAATCCCAGAGGCAACACCATCCATATGAGCTGGGATCTGTGCCCACTTTAGAATTTTCCCATTCAAATGCAAAATTTTTCTGGCTGTCTTCATGGAGATGGAGACAAAAGAAGGTATTTTTCAAGTCTAAAATGGTAACCCAAGTTACCTCTGGTGTTAGGCACATTAGCAAAGTGTATGGGTTTGCTATCATGGGATAGAGATCTTCAATTATTTTGTTAACAGCCCTTAAATTCTGTACTATCCCATATGACTCATCTGGTTTTTGGACTAGTAAAATGGAAGTGTTGAACTCAGATGGCAACTTTTTTAACAACCCAAACTGCAAGAAGTTTTCAACTATTGGACTAATTCCTTCCCTATCTTCCTTTTTCAAGGGGTACTGTTTAATTCTAACTGATTGGGTTTTTTTCCTTCAGTTTAATTACTATAGAGGGTGCATTGTTAACCCTCCCTGGTACATTGGAGGTCCACACTCCCAGAAACACTTGATTTATTATTTCTTCACTAAATTCTCCGTCCATATGAGCAGCTGTTAACATTAAAATTGATGCCTCTATGTACTGTTCATCATTTACCTCCAGAATAACCTCCACATTTTAAAATTTAATGGTTACTTGTAATTGCTCTAACAAGTCTCTCCCTAGAAGTTGTCTTGGGAAACTGGGCAGATAGAGAAATTTATGAATATCCTATTGCTTTCCAAGACTATACCTTAATGGTTTGCAAAAATATGCTTTTTAAAGTTGGCCAGTCCCTCCTATTACTGTAATATAATCCTTCTCCACAGGTGCCATAGTTTAATTCAGAACTGAATATGTTGCCCCATATCAACTAGAAATTCCACTTTTTTTCCCTTTCTCCCCAGCTTTAACTTACAACCAGAGGATCTCCTTCAGTGAGATCTCCTGGTCCTCCTCAGTCTTCTTTCACATGTGCAATCACTTTTCCCTTTTCCTGGTCTCCCTTTTCCTGAGGGTCACCCTGTCTTCATTCTGGACATTAATTTTTCCAGTGACCATATTTCTTACAGATCACATGCTGGTCTCTGCCCAAGTGGGACAGACCTTGTCTAGGTGATCCCTGTCTGCATCTTCCTCTCTCCCTCTCACTTATGACACTAGGAACTTCCTCTTTCCTTGTTTATATACTTCTTCCCAGTTACTAAAGACTCTCCACACCTTGTCCAACAGTCTCTCTAAGTTCCTCCTATCCTCCCCCCGAAGCTTTGAAATTTACATCTTATGTCATCCATAGATTGACCCAGGAATAAATTGACAAGCTGCTGTATCCCTACATCAAACCTAGAGTCCAGTGATGTGTGGCAGCCCATTACATCCCTTAATTCATCGAGGAATTTGGATGGTGACTCAGAGGGCCCCAGCTTGATTCAATATAAAGCTGACCAATTCATAGTTTTGGGAATGGCTCTTTCCATCCCCTTTGCAAACCACTCCTGATAATTTTCCAGCTCTCTCGATTCAGCTGATCTGTTTGGGTCCCACCGTGGATTTTGGAATGGGAAATAATCTTTCACATCCAATTGCTGGGTTTTGTAATAATCTTCTGCCAGATACACTGCTGTTTTTATAATTAATTATTTTTTGGTCTTGGTCACTGCATCCACTAATGATTGCATATTGTGTCAATCTGGATTTTGTTGTTTTGTTATATATCACAGATATTTACCAGTGTTAACTGGATCGCTGCATAATTTTTAGCAACCTTTTCCCATGCCTCCACATTGATTGTGGAGAAAGGAATTTTAACCAATACCATTTCTCCCTCTGGTCCCACTGCCTTTCATACAGGTGCCTGAAATATCTTTGTTGTCAAGTCGGGTGTGTGGTCAGAGGAGAGTCTGCATCCCCTGAGTCTGCATCCTCATCCTCATCCCTTTCCTGTCTTATGTGGGGAGACTTGAGAAAATTGTCCTCCAGATCTCGCTCCTGAGTCACAATCTGGTAAACCTTATCTGATTTTGTACATCTCTGCCCTATACTGCACACTGAACATCACCACTTAAGCTTTCCTCTCTTATTCTCCTTCTCCTAGGGCCAGTACCAGAGGGTCAGTTGGAGCCTTGATCCCACAGTCCCTCTGCCATTCAGGGTCATCTCAAAGGGAGAAAAGCATATCGGCATATGACACCTCTCCCACTTCTCTCCTAAGAAGTAGCATGAGCTGTAATAGTGTGTTACAATCCAAAGTTCCACTAGGTGTCCACTTTGCTCAATTGTCCAATTTATATAAAGGGGCACGAGTCCTTGAAGAATCTAATAAGGTCTCTCTGTTTTCTGAATCCCCTTTGCCCAGCAACATCTTTCCAATGTGCAAAAATACAGCCTAGTGGACTGCCTTTAGGGATCCCCTACTTTGTTCAGTTCTCAGTATCTCCTCCTTCTTGTCCTGTCCCATTTCCACCCAAATCTCTCTTTGCAATCTCTCACAGTTCTTTCCCAATCTTCCTCCCACACACACGCCCAGGTTGCAGGGATTGAATGTGATTTGCCACAAACTTTAGGATCTCAGATTCAAAATCAGCTAGGTTAGGATGCCTCCATTTACACTGAGGGCATAGAGCTTGTCGTCTCTCAGAGAAGCAATACCAACGTTTTTCACAATTCCTTCGCTGTAACAGTAACCACGCGGGGTGGCAAACTCTAGAAGCCCCAAAATGCCCCATAACACCTGCAAAAACAAGCTATTCCACTTCTCTCTTGAATGTCCAGATCCTCTTATGTAGCCTGTTCCCAATCCAAAGCTGCCAACCTCCCTGTTGAAGTTCTATATATACCATCCAGATAAAATTGATCATTTCCTCTTTCTATACAATAGTTCACTGGATTCAGAAATTCCCAAGGATCCTGCCCAAACCACTGAGGGAGGGGGATCCTTTCTATTCATCAATTCAAAATATGCTCAAACCACCACACTGTAACTCTGACAGTCCACAAATATGAGCCCCTTGTATCTTAAATTCCCAAGGGTCAAAGGCACAGCACTGCAGGTAGGAAGTTCCTTTAATTTCTCTTGCCAAGCTCACATTGTCCTTTCACCCTACAGTGGTCCGGTTCCCCTCTGTATTCAAAACTCTTCTGGTTCACGCTGAAGCCACATGGAAAGAGCCTGCCTACACAGCTGGGCTCTTTCAGCTTGGGGTTGATCTTCAACTACCAATTCTGAGCAAACTAAAACAAAGCAGCCAACAACACAGTCAGAGTAACAACACAAAACAAGATTACCAGTTTGCTGCAATTATAACTTTTGTCACAAATTGGCAGCATTACTCTAAAATACACAATGACCAGCAGTGGCAGGGGACCGGTTAAGACAGAACACCGGGTCTTACAGGGAATACCATCCCCCACAAACAGGCATTCCCCCCACACATCCCACAGCCAAAATCACTGCAGAAAAGGATATCTCTCTATTAAGGGACTGTGATAAATGTGATTCCTGCTAACTAAATTGTAACTATGTTAGCGAAATTGTTGCTTCATATCAATGGAAAATAATGGTTACAAAGCAAAAAGGAAAAGGAACAAAGTAGATGCTCCAGATGTTCGGTGGCAATATTAGAAGAAGCATGTAGGTTTAATAACAGCATCTAGAAATAAAAAGTTTAGACCTTGGAATGGGCCAAATTGGGATGATTCTAGGCATTGGGAACTTGGATGTGGAAATATATGCTTAGTTACATAACCCCAAGCTCAGTGTGCTTGCGCTACCTGCAAGGTTAAACAGCAGACATGAGGAAGACACAGAGACTTCACTGGAAATAAAGACTCCTGAAAGGATGAGAGACCCCTAACTACTAGTGGAGAATGCGAAACATGAAATAATAATGTCAATTTTGGGTATAGAAACTAGGAGGAACTTTCCAGAACCTTCTGTATTAATACGTATTAACATGCAATATGTAAGTGAGATTTTTAGCTTGATTGCTTTGGTATGGGAAGCAGGGCTAACCCCTATCCCTATCCCTGGCCAGTGTAACCCCAGTTGGTTTTGCTTATGCTTTACTTGAACCTCAATTATACTAAATTACTCAATTGTATATACTCAATTATATGTATTTAATATACTTTGGTTGTATTCATTTATATAAAATTGGTGCTCTTAAAAATTGCAGCTAAATTTAATCTTGTTGTTTGGTTAATTGGACAAATAGAATAACATTCACAATTTGCTGAGGAAACCAGGGAACTCAGTCCAAAGGAAGAGTAGCTAGTTTTGGGAAGGAGCTCCCCACCAGTTGTTAAGGTGGTCCCAAGGACTAGACAGGCTCTCCTGGAGAAGGAGTTCCAAATTAAAATGAAGCATAAGCAAAGAAGCTAGCAATATGATGCACGCTAAAAGAAGGCTCCTGGAGGAGTGCCAGCAAAAGGTAAAGTGCCCTGATAAAATGTCTTGTGCACAAAAGCTGTGGGCAAAACAGACTGTGTAAGTACCACGGGGTTGGTAAGCAGGGGCAACTGTGTGCTTGTGTGTGTGAGGGAGGAATATTTGAGATGGTTCGGATAGCTCGAAAGCCAGTGGGGGCCTCACGTACCGTTGTTTTCAGTTTTCTGTGAGGAGGCGGGCCAGGAAAAAAAGGGAAGCAAAAGGGAAGAACAAGTGAAAGACCCGGGGAGGGACTGGGAGGGGAAGGTCCCAGCCCAAGAACTCAAAGAAAGAGTCTTTAAGGAGAACAGAGCTAGTTGACACTCGAAGAGATACTTAGGGGGAAGTGACTAAGTTTAGTTAAATTATTTTTTAGAAGAAAAACAGATGGAAATTGTATGTGGTTAAAGGGTTTGAAGAAAGTGGCCAGAAAAGTTAGGGAAAATAGATTGAGAAGAAAAATCAGAGAATTAGGAGGGAGACAAGTAGTTGGCAAAAGATAAAATATTGTAAATATTTTATGTGCAAATATTGAGTGAGAAAGTTGAACCACTAAACAAGTAAGGGAGAGCATGGGAGACTAAGATATAAGGGATTTCTTAGTCTTTTGCCACCAGGGATGGGTCAGAGGAAGAGTAAGACCTCTGACAAGGGGTTGTGATTATACAAAAATTCACAAGAACCGGTATGCCTGGGAACCAAGAGGGGGTTCCCAGAAGGGGAGCAGTATTCCTCAGGACAGTCCACTGAGGATCATCATTACAATACTGGGTTAAAAGGGAATCCTAAAGAGGAAAAAGCAAGCAGAAAATGATCCATTATTTTATGTTTGAATAGATGAAGGAAAAGATCTATGCAGACAATTTATATTGGCCAGAGTTTAAATCATTTGAAGATTAGATTTGTCAAGCTTTAAATCTATCTGTGAATTCAAAAGAACCTCCTAACCAGGAGAAAAGTAAATATGAAGGCCTGGGGGACGGGGGGGCGGAGCGGGGGGGACGGTGGGGCGGAGTGAAATTGCAGTCTATTTTAAGAATCTTTTTAATATTTCCAATTTACAAAGGAAGAGAGAGAAATGATTAAAGAGTCAGGAATAGAGGCTTGGAAAAGAGATCAGCAGGGGCCAGAACAAGATCAGATATGACCTCTGGCAGATCCAAATTGGAATAATCAGGAGGTGGAACATGGACAGAATATGAAGGATTTCAGGTGGATGATAATCCAAGGAATTCAGCAGTGCCTGGGGAAAAAAGTGGGGAAAGCTCTGAGTGACATCAAGAGAAGGACGAGTTCCAGACAGAATGGCTAGAGAGACTAAGAATGGATTTGCAATTATACTCGGGCATAGACCCTGATACAGCAGCAGGGCAGGTCCTTTTGAAAACACAATTGTAGCTAAGTCTTGAGGGGACATCAGGAAGAAGCTGAAAAACTGGAAGAGCAGGATAGGGGCTTCAGGAGTTGTTATGGGAAGCACAAAAAGTGTATGTTAGAAGAGATAAGGAAAAACAAAAAATAAGAGCCAGGACTCTAGTAGCAGCAGTCAAGGAAACACAAGCAACCACAAACACAGAGAACTTATCAGGTGTCTTGGGTTGCAGAAATACAAAAATGTGTATTCTATCACCATGTGTTGAAGCTGGGTAGGGTGGTGACGCTTATCACTATGGCACATATTATCTTCTAATGGGCCATCTTTAAGACTAGGTGGGGCAATCATCTTTATCTTTTCCACAACCTATCCTCCCTCCAGGAAGATATCATCTGCTGTTGGGCCATTGAGTCCCACTGTATGACTGATAAAATTACATTATCCAATTGGGAAATGTTCCAGCCAGAGGGAGGAGCCAAGCCTTCCTACCTAGATAAAAACTGAGATTTGAACAACAAGGTATCTCTTTCCACTGGATTCCAGAGAAAAGCCAGACCTTTCCACATATCTCCGGACTTTCAGAGGAAAACTGCACTTTTTCTACAGGAGCACTGCTTCAGCTGAACACATCTGTCACTCCAGGAGGACTGCAGCCACCTTTAATTGGACTGCTACCAACACTCTGACTGACGGGGTGTCAGGTTGTATTTTGACTCTGTCAGTGTTTTGGGATGTTCTGTAATACTGTATTTCTATTTTAATTTTCCTAGCAAAGACTATTATATTATATCTTTGCTTGAGAGCCGCTTAATTTCAAAATTACAGTAATTTAGGGGGGGTTTACCTTCTCCATTTCAAAGAGAAGCTTCTGCCTTTCTTGGCAGACACTGTCTCCAAACCAGGATACAAGACCCTTGTTCCATGAGCTTCCCGAGCGTCACCATGGTCTCCTTGGATTTGCATTATCACAATGGACAACTGATTCCATAGGACCCTGTTGTG
>NW_027635755.1:26335-60649 GCF_903797595.1 Erithacus rubecula | reverse complement strand
TCTCTCTGTCATTCTCTCTGTCTCTCGTTTACTCTCCAATAAAACCCACACTACTGACTTTGGCACATGGCCTCATTTCCACCCTGACTCAGGCAGAGCCATTTCAGACCATTTTAATCAGTGCATCAGAACAAGGGGCTGGAAGCCCTCCAGTCTGGGGGCAGCTGTACTCAGAAGAAGCCGGTTGCTACCACAAGCCCTCCAGTTGGGATGGATGGAAGCAGGAAGAGCTGTCCCACTGTCATGTCAGCAGCATCCAAGAATTCTCGAAATGCAAAGAACTCTCAGAGTAAGGTCTCAACCAGGGACGAGATTGTGGCTCCCAGAGTTTGTCTGACTGGGAAGAATACAGTGAACATGAGCTCTTCCCCAGAGGTGTCAGCAGTTATGAAGAACCATCGGACTGGGAAGAGTCCATTGACCAAGTGTTTCCAGAGATGTGTGACGCCAGCCCCACACCAGCACCCGGGGGACACTTGGTGCCGCGTGCCCAGCTGGAATGCCGAGCAGCACCGAGGGGACGAGACACCAGGACAGCGTTCCATTCCCACTGGCAGCCTGGCACCACCACCATCACCTGAAACCGTGTCCTGAAGTGCCACATCCAACACCTCAAGCACTTCCAGAGACAGCGACTCTGCCACTGCCCAGAAGGAATTCTTCTAATGCCTGACCGCAGCAGGACCATGACACAAGGAACTTTGCTTAAACAAATGAATGTTGCTTTTAAAAATAGTAGTAGTTGTAGAAAAAAAAAAACAAAACAAAACAAACAAAAAAAACCCCACAAAAATCCCAGCCAAAAAACCCGAAAAATGAACATAAAAAGTAGAATTAGAATAGGAATGCTAAGAAGAAATTGACGAAGCGGAAAAAAGAGTAGCAGTACATAGGAAATAGCATAGTAGTTAGGAATAGAAAATTATATAGAAGAAGAATAGGAATAAGAATATGAATAAGAATGCAATAAAAATAAGCATGAGGATAAGAATAAGAATAAGACTGAAATGAAGAGGAAAAAGTACGAAAAGTACAAGAAGAAGAAAATTAAGAAGAAGGAGAAAAAGAAGGAAAAGAAGAAATAGCAGTAGAAGTAGTAAATAATTACAATAAAAATTAAATATCTGATTATCTTGCACAGTCTTTGTTTCCCTCTGAGTCCTCTGAACTCTTTCGAGCAGTTGCGCGTCCTCCTCATTGTGGGGCCCCCACATGGATGCAGAGCTCC
The DNA here is from genome assembly GCF_903797595.1 of Erithacus rubecula. NCBI lineage: Eukaryota > Metazoa > Chordata > Aves > Passeriformes > Muscicapidae > Erithacus > Erithacus rubecula. The sequence goes on along the minus strand of NW_027635755.1, from coordinate 59,421 downwards.
AGGCAGGGTCTCACAGAAACGGCCTCGAGGGCCACGCTCAGCTCCCTTGGCTGCTGCTCTTGCTCCTCTCCATGCAGCCCAGCCCATGGCTGCTTTCTGGGCCGGCAGCAGCGACTGCTGGCTCGCGCTGAGCTTCTCCTCCGTGCGCAGCCCGAGCGCTTCTGCTCAGCCCCTGCCCCGCTCGGCTCCTGTCCCTGCACAGCCCGTGCTGAGGGCAGCTCCAGCCCCTCTCTGGCCACTGCCAAAGCCATTGCAGAGCCCCGGGGCCCAGGCAGAGCCTCCCTGAGGGACACCCCTCATCCCCGGCCTGCAGCCGGCCATGGAGCCGCTGAGCACAACTCCCTGGCCGCCTCCATCGGCCAATTGCTCTGGCCCCGCACAGCCCGGCCTGCAAAGCCAGGCCTGGCAGGGGGGGCTCGGGGTGTCTGTCCTGGGGCACCGGGCCTGGCAGGGCTCTGGGCACTACAGCACTGCCCAACACTGAAATGATATGGGGAATGGCTAAAACTAGGCTGAAACTAGGCTGAAATCTAGGCTATTGTGCCTTGAATGAAGTGACTCCACCGTGGGAGCTAAGACAGAGTACTGTGGATTTAATTAGCATAAGCAGCTTGATAACCAAGATGCCTTGGCAAGAGCAAAAAGAGCTTTGAAGACTCCATGAACATTGCATCAAGACTGGTGACAGGAAAGAAGAATGAATCAAATAGAAATGTTGCAAATGTGTAAGTATTTTTGTGTGATGTTTAACCCAAACAATGTGCTAAAAAAATTACCAGCATTCCTAAAAATGGTATATAAGCACTTGTAGCTGAGAGTAAATTTGGATTCTGATCAGCAGTCAGTAGACTCCCTCTCTCTCCCAGTCGTTGATTCTCCAGTGCTGAGCGCTGCCGTGCCGGACATGCTGCATCTCCAGGAGGAGCTGGAGCCCAAGGCAGCAAAGTGGCACCATTGACATTGCCAATGCATTTTTCTCCATTCCTTTGGCAGCAGAGTGCAGGCCTCAGTTTGCTTTCACCTGGAGGGACGTGCAGCACACCTGGAACCGACTGCCCCAGGGGTGGAAACACAGCCCCACCATCTGCCACGGGCTGATCCAGGCTGCACTGGAAAAGGGTAAAGCTCCAAAACATCTGCAATACATCAATAACATCATTGTGTGGAGGAACACGGCAATAAAAGTATTTGAGAAAGGAGAGAGGATCATCCAGATTCTGCTGGAAGGAGGTTTTGCCATCGAGAAGAGCAAAGTCAAGGGACCTGCCTGAGAGATCCAGTTCCTGGGAGTAGAGTGGCAAGATGGACAGAGCCAGATTCCCACTGAAATGAGCAGTGAGATCATCACAGTGTCTGCACCAACCAGCAAGAAGGAAACAAAAGCTTTCCTAGGGGCCATAGGTTTTTAGAGAATGCATTCCTGAGTGCAGCCACATTGTGAGCGCTCTCTACCTGCTCACCCTAAGAAGAACAATTCCAGCTGTGGCCCAGCAACAAACCTTCACCCAGACCAAGCAGAAAATTACTCATGCAGTGCCCTTGGCCCAGTCAGGACGGGACCAGAGGTGAGGAATGTGCTTCACTCTGCAGCCAAGAACAATGGCTTGTCCTGGAGCCTTTAGCAGAAGGTGCCTGGGGAGACTCGAGGCCGAGCTCTAGAATTCTAGAGTCAAAGTTACACAAAGTCTGAAGCAAACTACACTCACCAAAAAAACCCAAAAACCCAACAAAATCTTATCTGCCTATAATAAGAAAGTTGAAGCCACCTCAAAATAAATTATCACAAAGGCACAACTCCTCCTGGCACCCTGACTCCCGGTGCTGGGGTGGATGTTTAAAGAAAAGGCTCCTCTACCCACCACGCCACCCACACCACATGGAGCCCATGGATTGCTCTCATCACACAGCACGGCCAGATTAGAAATACAAATCACCCTGAAATTTTAAAAAAAGTTAAAACCGACCACAGAATAAAAACTTTAGTCTCGCTAACGAAAAGGATCAGAAAAATGTAACCCAGGCTAAAAAGCTCCACCATACAACCAACTACCAGCACAAGAAACACGCTGTGCTCTTGTCACTGACAGTTTCTGTCTCATGGTTGAGATGAACCAGAAGTGGAAAGTGGCCACAAGGGAGCCCCACACGATGAGTCACACAAGCTACTGAAGGAGAAGGTGAATCAAGTGCACTTGCTGAACTCAAAGCCATTCAGCTGGCCCTGGACACTGCTGAAAGAGAACTGGCCAAAGCTCTACATTTATACTGAATCATAAATAGTAACCAGTGCTCTGTGGAGTTACCTAGAAAGGTAAGAAAAGGCCAGCTATCAACATAAAGGAAAACCAATTGAGGCTGCTGATGAGTAGAAAAACATTGCCACTCAGACAAACTCTCTGTAAAAGTCCATCATGTAGGGGGCCAAATCCCCAAAAGTCAGGCTAATAAAGAGCACTAAAACAAGGAGCAAGTAGATCAAGCTGCAAAATTAGAGATGTCACAAATAAATTTAAAATAGCAACATAAGGAAGAGTTGTTCCTAGCTCAATAGGCCCATGCTGCCTCAAGCCATCAAGGCAAAAATGCCACCTATAAACAGGCACAAAACAGAAAAACAGATTTATCTATAAATTGCATTTCTCAAGTTATCCGTAACTGTAAGACATGTCCTAAAATCAAGCAAGCCAAGCTGATAAAGCCTCTCTAATATGGGGGGCAGTATTCCAAATATAAGTATAAAGAAGCCCAGCAAATTAACTACATCACACTGCCTCAAACCCCCCAAGGCAAGTGCTACGTGATCACAATTGTAGAAGCCACCACTAGATCATTAGAAACCCACCCTGTACCTCACACTACTACTCAAAACACCGTCTGAAGTCCAAAAAAGCAAGTCCTATAAAGACACAGCACCCCTGAGAGAATCGTGAGAGAAACAGGACCCATTTCAAGAACAGCCTTAGAAACACCTCAGCCAAAAACCAGGATATTGAATAAATAGATCATATCCCTTATCACACACCACCTGCCAGGAAAGTTGAACTGTACAACAGACTAATTCAAATCACCCTAAAGGCACTTGGCAGGGAAACATCCAAAGATAGAGAAATGAACTTAACAAAAGCCACCTAAACAGTCAACACCTGAGAGTCCATCACTCAAGCAAGTCCTGCCCAGTCTGAAGCCTTGCACACAGTGCATGGGGATAAAGTCCCTATAGTACACATAAAAGGTATTTTAAGATTGTTTAGATTAGGCCCACCTCAAACAAAGTCAAACCAATCCATACAATTGGTTTTTGCTCAAAAACCTAGTTAGACTTACTAGGTAATGCAGAAAGATAAAGAAACCCATTGAGTACCACAGAAAAGCCAAATCTTAAGTGAGAACTGTGTGTAAAGTTTCACTGTGGATAAAAATATATAGCAGAGTTGAAAGAAGGTATTAAGGTAGGATGCAGATGGTAATAGAATAAGGAGTAGATCATGTCTTAAGTTAGAATGCAAGATGCAAGCAGAAGTATACATTCCATCACCATCTGCTGAAACCAGGTGGAGCAGGGCTCCTTATCTCTGCCATGACCCATCCCTCAGAACTCCTCCCCACAAGGAGTTATACCTTATGGGAGATGCCCCACCCAAGGAGAAAAGCCAAGCATTTCCTACCTAAATAAAATCTGGAATTTGAAACATCAGAGCAGACTTTCCCACTAAATTTCCAGAAGAAGACCAGGCCTATCTTCATCACCAATAGATGTTAAAAAAGTAACTACACCCTTCTCTAAAATCATTGCTTCAATAAAACCACATCTGTCACTCCAAGAAAACTACAGGTACCATTATTCAGACTGTAACCAACACCCTGAGCAACAGGGTTACAGGCTGCATTCTGACCTTGCCAGTGGTTTGCTCTTTGTATTACCATATTTTATTTTCATTTTCCCAGTGAAAAACTGCTATTCTAAATCCCATATCTTTCCAGGGAGCTCCTCAATTTTCAAGTCATATCAATTTAGAGGGAGGGAGTTTACATTTTCCATTTCAAGAGAAGCTCCAGAGCTCCTCAGCAGACACCTGTCTGTCAAACCAAGACAGTGCCCTGCTGCAGCTCCATCCCCATGGCAGGATCCGCGCTGGATGATCCCCAGGGACCCCCGGTGGGCAGAGCCCCCCTGAGCCCTGGTGCTGCTGATCCGTGTTGGGAAGGCACCTGGCTGGGGGCTGGACACACTTCCCATGGCCTCGATTTTCTCTGTATTTCTCTTTGTCCTTTCCAAACATCCAAAACCAGGGTGAAAACAAAGATGTTAAATACCGACCTGCTTGGGGACACGGGGGGATCTTCCAGGGGATGCGGGGAACCCTGGGTTCCAGGGATTTGAGGGGTCCTGGGAGGGACCTGGAAGTTGCTCAGGGCGTTGGGCACCCCAGTTCCAGCGGCTCTGGCTGCGCTGGGAGAGGAGGAGGAGCGGGAGGAAGAGGAGGAGCGGGAAGAGACGGAAGAGAAGCATCAGGAGGAAGAGGAGGGACACAGGAGGAGCGGCAGGAAAAGGAGGAGCGATTTTGCAACTACGCGCTTCTCCCGCCTGGTCACTGAGGTCGCAGCTCCCCGGGTCTGGCACCATCGCCCCCCCAAAAACCCGCAGGTGAGCGAGGAGGCGGCGCTCACCCTAAATCCATCATGGGGGGCTCCGGGAGGGTTTTATTTTTCGTTTCAGGTGATGTTTGGATCTTGCAGGAGCCCAAAGCTGGAAATGGCGCTGCGGGATCTTGGCTGCTCCCATGTGGGATCGCCCGGTATCGGCGGGGAGTGGGTGATATCGGCTCTGGGGATCCCCGGCTGAGCCGGGGGAGAAGGCGGGAGCCCCGGAGTGGGGAGAGCACAGAGGGGCGATCCCGGAGCCGGGGGACCCCCGGCAGCCTGGAGGGGTGCGGGAGGTTGGTGCTGAGCGGGCTCCGGCCCCCCGAGGCTGAAAGGGGCGCTGACTGCTCCAGCTGCCCTTGGGCAGCGCCGCCATCAAACCCAACGCGCTCAGCCCTTGTTTTCCTCCCCGAAACCAGGATTTCCAAATCTTGTCTGCATTAAGGAGGAGGAGGCCATGAGGATGAGGTCGATGGCCCGTGAGCCGCAGGCAGGTGAGGAGGAAGTCAGTGCCCCTTTCCCACTGTGTCCTGCTCCATCTCCCAGCCCAGCACGGCCCCGGCTGCAGCACAGCCCTAGGGGGATCTCCTTGCCCTTCCCTCTGGTATGGAGGCAAATTCCATCCTGTCCTTGTCCTTCCTCCCCCAGACAATGAGCTGAGCACGGACAGCAGGGAGGAAAAATCCCCGCGGCACAGCCTCCGGCAAGAGGCCATTTGCAGCGGCTCCACGGCGCAGGAATGCAACGGGGAGGAAAAGCCCCGCAGATCCCGCAGCAGGAGGGGCTGCAAACGCACAGCCCGGGGATCCCAGCAGGAAAGAGCCAGCCCGGGCCGGGGAGGCGGCCGGAGCTCGGAGCTGGGGCTGCGTGAGCAACTTCACCATGGGGAGAAGCCCCACGAGTGCTTGGAATGTGGGAAAGGCTTCAGGAGGAGATCCAACCTGATCAGACACCAGAGAATCCACACAGGGGAACGGCCCTACGAGTGTGGGGAGTGTGGGAAGAGATTCATCCAGAGCTCAAGCCTGACTGTGCACCAGAGGATCCACACTGGGGAGAGGCCCTATGAGTGTGATAAATGCAGGAAGAGCTTTCACACCAGCTCTCATCTCCTCGAACACTATCACACTCACTGGGATGAGAGGCCTTATGAGTGTTCTGACTGCGGGAAGGGCTTCAAGCACAGCTCCACTCTCATCAGTCACCGGCGCATCCACACTGGGGAGAGACCCCATGAGTGTCCTGAGTGTGGGAAGAGCTTCTACAGGAGCTCTCACTTGACCAGACACCAACAGAGTCTCCACTGAGGGAAGCCCTGCGGGTTCCTTGAGTGTGGGAAGAGCTTCGTGCGCTGCTCCAGCTCCATCCCCATGGCAGGATCCGCGCTGGATGATCCCCAGGGACCCCCGGTGGGCAGAGCCCCCCTGAGCCCTTGTGCCTCTGATCTGTGTTGGGAAGACACCTGGCTGGGGGCTCCACACCCTCCTGGCTCCCTGTGCCCTGAATTTTCTTTACATTTCTCTCTGACCTTCCAAAACACCCAGAACTGGGGTAAAAGGACATGCTTGGGAACATGGGGGGATCTTCCAGGGGATGTGGGGGATGCTGGTTTCCAGGGATTTAAGGCTCCTTGGGGGTTGCTCAGGGCTTTGGGTACTCCAGGCCCAGCAGCTCCAGCTGTACTGGGAGACCCTGGTGGAGGTTCTGGGGCAGCTGATCAATGACCCACTGCCCTGACACTGTCCCCATGTCCTCCTGCCCTGGCTCCGGCTGTCCCCTGTCCAGGATCCCCCTCTCCTCACTGTCAGTCCCCTTGACCCCAGCCCATTCCCATCTCACCCCACTGTCACTCCTGTCCTTCTCCCATCCCAGTCCGAATTCCATTCCTGGTTTCATTCCCTGTCCATGTCTCGTATTCTCTGCTCGGCTGCCATTCACATATTCCCAGTCCCATATTCCATGCCCAGTTTCCCTTTTTTTATCCCAGTCCTACTCCCATTCCCATAATTCCATTTCTCTATTTCCAGTCCCCTTCCCATATTTTCATTGCCAATCCTGTTCCCATATTCCCATTTCGCTTCCTTGTCTCATGTTCTTAATCCCCATCCCATATTATCTCCCCAGTTATTATTTCCATATTCCTGGTTCCTCTTTTCGCTTCCGTTCCCATGTCCCTGTCCCCATTCCCAGTTCCAATCCCAGTGCCTGTCCCCATTCCCAGTAGTTGGAATGTGTAACACAGAAGCCTTTTAGAGTCCCTCCGAGAGAGAACAGAATGCAAGAATTAAATTAAAAACATTTTCAGAAATGAATTATATTAAGCCACACCAACATGAAATAGATCTCTAAGGTTTAGTTTAAAGAAGTAGAAATATTAAGTTGCATAGATATGAAGTAGAAATCATAGTGTGAAGTACATAGAAATATGTTTTAAATGCCCTAAGAAGAAAAAGCAGTAGAATCTCATGTAAAAACCAAACTGCAGTAAGAGCTTAAAAGCACAGCTCTAGACAGAATAAAAACACAGTAAAAATATGTTTTATATTCTTCCCATAGAACACATAGGCCACGTGCACTAGTTAGACATAAACTTTCGTATTAGAAAAACAGAATTCTAATAGGTTTAGGAGAAATGCTTCAGGTTCCTGTTTTTTAATCACTGGCAAATTTGTCAATAAAAATTCGTGTTGGAGCCAGAGCTCTCTCTTGCTCCTCTCTCGTCCCTCTCACTTCCTCCCCCCCATCATCATCATCACCACTACCATGCCGTGAGAAAGAAGAAGAGGAAGATGAAGAAGAAAAGAACAGAAGAAGAAAGGCCAGGGAACATCTGCCTCTGGAGACTCTGCACCAGCCGCAGCTTCGACCTCTTGCAGCAGAGAGCTGCTCCTGCTTCCATCAGGACTTTATGGCAGAGAGATTGAACAGGGACTGGAGAGCCTTGGGCTCTTTGCCTTTGGAGCCTGACGTGCCTTCACAAGAAACAACTTTACAGCAGCCAGCAGCTGCTCTGCTCTGGGAAGATCTAAAGCCACAACCAATCCCCACAGCCGGTGCCAGTCCCGGTGCCGTTCCTGAGGGCGCCTCTGCCACGGGGGCCTGAGGGCTCCACAGCTCGGGCTGCCTGTGCCACACGAACCCTTCAGCCCTGCTGCTGCCCTTGGCCAGCTGCAGAGAGCACAAGGCTTTGGGCATTGCTCACAGCCCCCAGCTGGCCACAGCAGCCCATCCTGCCAGCAGCCCTGGGCTCAGAGCCCTCCCTCCTGCTGGGGCCGTGCAGGGGCCATGGGCCTGCCCCAGGCTCCTGTTCTTGCCACTGGGAGTGACTGGGAATTACTGCAAGCATGCTGAGGGACACTGGGATCATACTGGATCATACTGGCAACAACTGGGACTGCACAGAGCGTGACTGGGAGTGGCTGTGAGCAACTGGGATCTGGCTAGAACAAACTCAGGGCAACTGGCAGTGACTGGGAACATGCTGGCAGCAACTGGGATATACTGGGAAAGACTGACACTATAGTGGGGGTAAATGGGAAGAACTGGAACCACATTGGATTAATGGGAGCAGCTATGCCTGTGCCAGAGCCGTACTGGGATGCTATGGGAACTGGCTGGGATCATACTGGAATCAGACTGGGAGTGACTGGAAAATTGCTGTTTGTGACTGGAACCATGCTGGAGGTGACTGGGAGCAACTGGGCCCACACTGGGAGTGACAGGGAGTCACTGTGGGCATGACTGGAATAATACTGGGAATGACTGGGATCATACTGGGGTGACTGGGTGCAGTGGATCATACTTGGAGCAACTGAGATTGTAGCAGAAGTAACTGGGACCATACTGGGAGTGACTATGGGTTGTACTGGGATCATCCTGAGAGCCACTCATATTACAATGGGTGTGAATGGAACCTGACTGGGGGTTACTGGGAGCTACTGGGCCCATGTTGGGAGGCAAATATGGACACATTGGGAGCACCTGGGATCAACTGGAAGCTACTGCAAATATGGTGAGGGAACTGCCACCACAACTAGAATCATACTGGGAGTAAGTGGGACTATACTTAGAGCAACTGACAGAAATGGGTCATACTGGAGGCAACTGGGAGTAACTGGGAAAGACTGGGATCATTCAGAGGTAACTAGAACAATACTGTGCAACTGAGATATACTGGGAGTGTCTGTAACCATACAGGAGGGACTGGAACCACACTGAGAACAGCTGGGATCATGCTGGGGACAACTGGGAGTGAGTGGGACCATGCTGAGGGGTACTGGGAGGAAATGTGAGTGACTGGGATACAGTGGTAGAGACAGGGAGTCACAGGGATCTTACTGGAGGCTGCTGTGGTCATGTTGGCTTTGACAGGGAGCAACTGGGATCAGAGTGGGGGCCACTGGCATCATACTGGGAGTGACTGCAACTGTACTAGGGGCAACTTGGAGAACTGGGAACACATTTGAAAAAAGCTGGAGGAACTGGCAGCAACTGGGACCCTGCTGGGGGCGAAGTGTGTCACAATAGGGAATGGCTGGGAATGACTGGGTTCATACTAGGAGCAACAGGAATCCCGCAGGCACCGAAGGCAAGTGACCAGGATCATACTGGGAGTGACCAGGATCATACTGGGAGTGACCGGGCTCGTACTGGGAGCAGCCATTCCTGGCACCGGGACCCCCGAACCCCTTTGCGGCCATCGCGCCCCTCCAGCCCCAGCACCCCCGCCGGGGTCCCGGCAATCCCAGGGGTCCCTCCCCTCTCTCAGGGTCCCGCTTTGGGGTTCTGGGGCTCTCCTCTCTCTGGGGTCCCGCTCAGGGAAGCCGCGGCTCTCCCGGGGCTCCCCAATCCGGTGTCCCCCCGCCGATGCCGCCGGCCCTGCGCGGTCCCCACGGGCCCCGGCAGAGCTCGCAGGGCCCGGCCCGGGAAGCCCAACCCCCATTGCGGGGAGACCCGCATCCCCCCGCCCCCGCCGGGGCTCTGCCGCCACCGGGACCCCCAAAAACACCTCCCGGGGACCCCCCGATGTCCCCCCGAGGGGCATCTGCGGCTCGGCTCTGGAGCGCTGCAAGCTCCAAACGTCCCCCAAAACACCCAAACCCAGGGACCCCCCCCGGGATATTTGGGGCGAGCTCCCCCTCCCCGGGCACCTGGGATGTGGGGCGATGGTCCCGGGGGGGCTGAAAGTAAACCCCTCTTGATGGAACAATGACTTCTGCTGCAGAGCAACTCCAAAGGTAAAAGGAAACCTTGCTAGGGTTCAAAGAGTAGTTTTTAGAGTTTAAGTATAACACACTATGGTAATGTAAGGATTCTTATAAGCTGTGTGTAAATGTTTTAGAATTCGTGTCTCGTATTAGATTGGTTAGTGGCAATTAGAAAATTCATCATAGAAGAAGATTTATTGTATTGTAAACAGGAAATCACTCTCTTGCTTCTCTTTCTTGCTCTTGCTCCTGTTTTCCCCCTCTTGCTCTTCTCTCCCCCTTACCCCCCACTCTCTCTCTGTCCTGCTCAGGGCTGTGTCTGGCACCCCTTAGCAGGACTTTCTATACCCATGCCCTCCCAATAAACCAGCAGATGTAACACCCGCCCATGCAGAGACCCTGAGTTTGTCCCGGTAAAACAGTCCATCGTGATACTAAGACTCTCACAGGGGCACTCGCAGGGCTTCTCTCAGTGATGACTCCGTTGGTGTCTGGTCAAGTGAGATCTGTGTGAGAAGCTCTTCCCACACTCGGGACACTCGTAGGGCCTCTCACCAGTGTGGATGCGCCGGTGGTCGACGAGGGTGGAGTTTGTCTTGAAGCCCTTCCCGCATTCAGGACATTCATAAGGCCTCTCATCTTTGTGAGTGCGATAGTGCAGGAGGAGACTGGAGCTGCTCTGAAACGCCTTCTTGCATTTATCACACTCGTAGGGTCTCTCCCCAGTGTGGATGCGCCGGTGCATGATGAGAGTGGAGCTGTGCTTGAAGCCCTTCCCGCAGTTGGAGCAGCGGAACGGCCTCTCATCCTTGTGAGTGCGATAGTGCACGAGGAGATGGGAGCTGGTCTGAAATCTCTTCCTGCATTTATCACACTTGTAGGGTCTCTCCCCAGTGTGGATGAGCCGGTGCCTAATAAGATGTGAGTTGTGCTTGAAGCCCTTTTCGCAGTCAGGACACTCATAAGGCCTCTCATCTGTGTGAGTGCGGTAGTGTTGGAGAAGATGGGCTTTTCTCGGAAACCTCTTCGTGCATTTATCACACTCATAGGGCCTCTCCCCAGTGTGGATCCTCTGGTGCACAGTCAGGCTTGAGCTGTAGCTGAAACTCTTCCCACACTCCCCACACACGTAGGGCCGTTCCCCCGTGTGGATTCTCCGGTGTCTGATCATGTCCCATCTCCACCTGAAGCCCTTCCCACATTCCAAGCACTTGTGGGGCTTCTCCCCATGGTGAAGCTGCTCACGCAGCCCCAGCTCCGAGCTCCGGCCGCCTCCCCGGCCCGGGCTGGCTCTTTCCTGCTGGGATCCCCGGGCTGTGCGTTTGCAGCCCCTCCTGCTGCGGGATCTGCGGGGCTTTTCCTCCCTGTTGCATTCCTGCGCCGTGGAGCCGCTGCAAACGGCCTCTTGCCGGAGGCTGTGCCGCGGGGATTTTTCCTCCCTGCTATCCGTGCTCAGCTCCTTGTCTGGGGGAGGAAGGACAAGGACAGGATGGGATTTGCCTCCGTGCCACAGGGAAGGGCAAGGAGATCCCCCCAGGGCTGTGCTGCAGCCGGGGCTGTGCTGGGCTGGGAGATGGAGCAGGACACAGGGTGAAAGAGGCACTGACTTCATCCTCACCTGCCTGCAGCTCCTGGGCCATCGACCTCGTCCTCATGGCCTCCTCCTCTGCAATGCAGACAAGGTTTGGGAAATCCTGGTTTGGGGGGGATAAACAAGGGCTGAGCGCGTTGGGTTTGATGGTGGCGCTGCCCAAGGGCAGCTGGAGCAGTCAGCGCCCCTTTCAGCCTCGGGGGGCCGGAGCCCGCTCAGCACCAACCTCCCGCACCCCTCCAGGCTGCCGGGGGTCCCCCGGCTCCGGAATCGCCCCTCTGCGATCTTACCGCTCCGGGGCTCCCGCCTTCCCCCCCGGCTCTGCCGGGGATCCCCAGAATTGATATCGCCCCCTCCCCGCCGCTATCGGGCCATCGACACGGGGGAGCCGCCAAGATCCCGCCAGGGGAATTTCCGGCACGGCTTTGGGCTCCTGCAAGATCCAAACATCCCCTGAAACGAAAAATAAAACCCTCCCGGAGCCCCGCATGATGGATTGGAGCGAGCTCCCCCTCCCCACTCACCTGCGGGATTTTGGAGGGCGATGGTGCCAGATCCGGGGGAGCTGCGGCCGCAGCAACCAGGCGGGAGAAGCGCGTGGTTCCAAAATCGCTCCTCCTCTTCCTGCCGCTCCTCCTGTGTCCCTCCTCTTCCTCCCGCTGCTTCTCTTCTGTTTCTTCCCACTCCTCCTCTTCCTCCCGCTCCTCCTCCGCTCCCAGCGGTCTCCCAGCGCAGCCAGAGCCGCTGGAACTGGGGTGCCCAACGCCCTGAGTGACCCCCCAGGTCCCCCCCAGGACCCCTCAAATCCCTGGAACCGAGCGTCCCCCGCATCCCCTGGAAGAACCCCCGTGTCCCCAAGCAGGTCGTTATTTCACATCTCTAATTTTACCCTGATTTTGGATGTTTGGGAAGGACAAAGAGAAATGCAAAGAAAATCCAGGCCACGGGGAGGGTGTGCAGCCCCCAGCCAGGTGTCTTCCCAACACGGATCAGCAGCACCAGGGCTCAAGGGGGCTCTGCCCACCGGGGTCCCTGGGGATCATCCAGCGCGGATCCTGCCATGGGGATGGAGCTGCAGCAGGGCACTGTCTTGGTTTGACAGACAGGTGTCTGCTGAGGAGCTCTGGAGCTTCTCTTGAAACGGAAAATGTAAACTCCCTCCCTCTAAATTAATATGACTTGGAAATTAAGGAGCTCTCTGGCAAAGATATGGGATTTAGAATAGCAGTTTTTAACTGGGAAAATGAAAATAAAAGTACGGTAATATAAAGACCAAAACAATGGCAAGGTCAGAATGCAACCTGTAACCCTGTTGCTCAGGGTGTTGGTTACAGTCGGAATAATGGTACCTTATAGTTTTCTTGGAGGGACAGATGTGGTTTTGTTGGAGCAATGATTTTGGAGACAGGTGTAGTTACTTTTTTAACATCTAGTGGTGATGAAGATAGACCTGGTCTACTTCTTCTGGGAATTTAGTGGGAAAGGTTGCTCTGATGTTTCAAATTTCAGATTTTATTTAGGTAGGAAATACTTGGCTTTTCTCCTTGGGTGGGGCATCTCCCATACGGTATAACTCCTAGTGGGGAGGAGTTCTGAGGGATGGGTCATGGAAGAGATAAGGAGCCCTGCTCCACCTGGTTTCAGCAGATGCTGATAGAATGTATACTTCTGATTGCATCTTGCATTGCAACTTAAGACATGATCTACTCCTTATTCTATTACCATCTGCATCCTACCTTAATACCTTTTTTCAACTCTGCTATATATTTTTATCCACAGTGAAACTTTACAAACAGTTCTCACTTAATATTAGGTTTTTCTGTGGTACTCAATGGGTTTCTTTATCTTTCTGCACTACCTACTAAGTGTAACTAGGTTTTTGAGCAAAAACAGTTTTATGGATTGGTTTGCCTTTGCTTGAGGTGGGCCTAATCTAAACAGTCTTAAAATTCCTTTTATGTGTACTACAGGGACTTTATCCCCATGCACTGTGTGCAAGGCTTCAGACTGGGCAGGACTCGCTTGAGTGATGAACTCTAAGGTGTTGTTAAGTTCATTTCTCTATCTTTGGATGTTTCCCTGTCAAGTGCCTTTAGGGTAATTTTAAGTAGTCTGTTGTACAGTTCAACTTTCCTGGCAGCTGGTGTGTGATAAGAAATATGATCTATTTATTCAATATCCTGGTTTTTTGCTGAGGTGTTTCTAAGGCTGTTCTTGAAATGGATCCTGTTGTCTGATGATTCTCTCAGGGGTGCTGTGTCTTTATAGGACTTGCTTTTTTGGGCTTCAGACGGTGTTTTGAGTAGTAGTGTGAGGTACAGGGTGGGTTTCTAATGATCTAGTGGTGGCTTCTACAATTGTGATCATGTAGCACTTGCCTTGGGGGGTTTGAGGCATTGTGATGTAGTTCATTTGCTGGGCTTCTTTATACTTATATTTGGAATACTGCCCCCCATATTAGAGAGGCTTTATGGGCTTGGCTTGCTTGATTTTAGCACATGTCTTACAGTTATGGATAACTTGAGAAATGCAATTTATAGTTAAATGTGCTTTTTCAGTTTTGTGCCTACTTATAGGTGGCATTTTTGCCTTGATGGCTTGAGGCACTGTGGGCCTATTGAGTTAGGAACAACTCTCCTTTATGTTGCTAATTTAAATTTATTTGACATCTCTATATTTGCAGCTTGATCTACTTGCTCCTTGTTTTAGTGTTTTTTATTAGCCTGACTTTTGGGGACGTGGCTGCCTACATGCTGGACATTTACAGAGAGTTTGTCTGAGTGGCAATGTTTTTCTACTCATCAGCAGCCTCAATTGGTTTTCCTTTATGTTGCTAGTTGGCCTTTTTTACCTTTCTAGCTCACTCCACAGAGCATTGGTTACTATTTATGATTGAGTATAAAGGTAGAGCTTTGGCCAGTTCTCTCTTTCAGCAGTGTCCAGGGCCAGCTGTATGGCTTTGAGTTCAGCAAGTGCACTTGATTCACCTTTTCCTTCAGTAGCTTGTGTGACTCGTCGTGTGGGGCTCCCTGCGGCCACTTTCCACTTCTGGTTCATCTCAACCATGAGACAGAAACTGTCAGTAACAAGAGCACAGCGTGTTTCTTGTGCTGGTAGATGGTTGTATGGTGGAGCTTTTTAGCCTGGGTTACTTGTTTCTGCTCCTTTTTGATAGTGAAACTAAAGTTTTTACCTTGTGGCTGGTTTTAAGTGTTTTTAAAATTTCAGGGTGCTTGTTGTTTCTAATCCGGCCGTGCTGTGTGATGAGAGCAATCCATGGGCTCCATGTGGTGTGGGTGGCATGGTGGGTAGAGGAGCCTTTTCTTTAAACACTCACCCCAGCACTGGGAGTCAGGGTGCCAGGAGGAGTTGTGCTTTTGTGATAATTTCTTTTGAGGTGGCTTGAACTATCTTATTATAGGCAGATAAGATTCTGGTGGGCTTTTGAGGTTTTTTGTGAGTATAGTTTTCTTCAGACTTTGTGTAACTTTGACTCTAGAATTCTAGTGCTTGGCCTCGAGTCTCCCCAGGCACCTTCTGCTAAAGGCTCCAGGACAAGCCATTGTTCTTGGCTGCAGAGTGAAGCACATTCCTCACCTCTGGTCCCGTCCTGACTGGGCCAAGGGCACTGCATGAGCCATTTTCTGCTTGATCTGGTGAAGGTTTGTTGCTGGGCCACAGCTGGAATTGTTCTTCTTAGGGTGACCAGGTAGAGAGCGCTCACAATGTGGCTGTACCCAGGAATGCATTCTCTAAAAACCTATGGCCCCTAGGAAAGCTTGTGTTTCCTTCTTGCTGCTTGGTGGAGACACTGTGATGATCTCATTGATCATTTCAGGGGGGATCTGGCTCTGTCCATCTTGCCACTCTACTCCCAGGAACTGGATCTCTCAGGCAGGTCCCTTGACTTTGCTCTTCTCGATGGCAAAACCTCCTTCCAGCAGAATCTGGATGATCCTCTCTCCTTTCTCAAATACTTTTATTGCCGTGTTCCTCCACACAATGATGTTATTGATGTATTGCAGATGTTTTGGAGCTTTACCCTTTTCCAGTGCAGCCTGGATCAGCCCGTGGCAGATGGTGGGGCTGTGTTTCCACCCCTGGGGCAGTCGGTTCCAGGTGTGCTGCACGTCCCTCCAGGTGAAAGCAAACTGAGGCCTGCACTCTGCTGCCAAAGGAATGGAGAAAAATGCATTGGCAATGTCAATGGAGCCACTTTGCTGCCTTGGGCTCCAGCTCCTCCTGGAGATCCAGCGTGTCCGGCACGGCAGCGCTCAGCACTGGAGAATCAACGACTGGGAGAGAGAGGGAGTCTACTGACTGCTGATCAGAATCCAAATTTACTCTCAGCTACATGTGCTTATATACCATTTTTAGGAATGCTGGTAATTTTTTTACCGCATTGTTTGTGTTAAACATCACACAAAAAAGCTTACACATTTGCAACATTTCTATTTGATTCATTCTTCCTTCCTGTCACCAGTCTTGATCCAATCTTCATGGAGTCTTCAAAGCTCTTCTTGCTCTTGCCAAGGCATCTTGGTTATCAAGCTGCTTATGCTAATTAAATCCACAGTACTCTGTCTTAGCTCCCACAGTGGAGTCACTTCATTCAAGGCACAATAGCCTAGATTTCAGCCTAGTTTCAGCCTAGTTTCAGCCATTCCCCATATCATTTCAGTGTTGGGCAGTGCTGCAGTGCCCAGAGCCCTGCCAGGCCCGGTGCCCCAGGACAGACACCCCGAGCCCCCCTGCCAGGCCTGGCTTTGCAGGCCGGGCTGTGCGGGGCCAGAGCAATTGGCCGATGGAGGCGGCCAGGGAGTTGTGCTCAGCGGCTCCATGGCCGGCTGCAGGCCGGGGATGAGGGGTGTCCCTCAGGGAGGCTCTGCCTGGGCCCCGGGGCTCTGCAATGGCTTTGGCAGTGGCCCAGAGAGGGGCTGGAGCTGCCCTCAGCAGGGGCTGTGCAGGGACAGGAGCCGAGCGGGGCAGGGGCTGAGCAGAAGCGCTCGGGCTGCGCACGGAGGAGAAGCTCAGCGCGAGCCGGCAGTCGCTGCTGCCGGCCCAGAAAGCAGCCATGGGCTGGGCTGCATGGAGAGGAGCAAGAGCAGCAGCCAAGGGAGCTGAGCGTGGCCCTCGAGGCCGTTCCTGTGAGACCCTGCCTGGAGCTCTGCATCCGTGTGGGGGCCCCACAATGAGGAGGACACGCAACTGCTAGAATGAGTTCAGAGGACTCAGAGGGAAACAAAGAGTGTGCAAGATAATCAGATATTTAGTTTTTATTGTAATTTTTTACTACTTCTACTACTATTTCTTCTCTTCCTTCTTCTTTTTCTCCTTCTTATTAATTTTCTTCCTCTTGTACTTTTTGTACTTCTTCTGCCTCTTCATTTCATTCCTATCCTTATTCCTATTCTTATTCCTATTTTTATTGCATTCTTATTTGCATGCTTATTCCTATTATAATCTTCATCTTCTTCTATTTTTCTATTCCTAACTACTATTCTATTTCCTATGTACTGCTACTCTTTTATCCTCTTCTTCAATATCTTCTTAGCATTCCTATTCTAATTCTACTTTCTATGTTTATTTTGGGGTTTTTTGTTTTTGTTTTTTGTGGTTTTTTGGCTGTGATTTTTGTGGGTTTTTTTTGTTTTGTTTTATTTTGTTTTTTTTCTACAAATACTACTATTTTTAAAAGCAACATTCATTTGTTTAAGTACAGTTCCTTGTGTCACAATCCTGCTGGGGTCAGGCAATCGTAGAACTCCTTCTGGGCGGTGGCAGAGTCGCTGTCTCTGGAAGTGCTTGAGGTGTTTGATGTGACACTTCAGGACATGATTTCAGGTGATGGTGGTGGTGCCAGGCTGCCGGTGGGAATGGAATGCTGTCCTGGTGTCTCGTCCCCTCGGTGCTGCTCGGCATTCCAGCTGGGCACGCGGCACCAAGTGTCCCCCGGGCGCTGGTGTGGGGCTGGCAGGAGCACGGGGCCGGCGCAGGCCAAGGCAGCCCGTGCGGCTCCTCAGGCCCGGGGCAGCCGGGGCCGCCATGGCAGAGCCTGGCCTGGCTGGGCCGGGCCCTACGGCTCGGGCTGGGCAGCCAGGCAGGGGCAGCCAAAGAGGCGGCGCAGCGCCCGCAGCGCCCGCCACAGCCGCCAGGGACCTTTATGGACGGGCCCCGGCGCTGCCACACGGGGAGCCGAGGCACAGAGCGGCTCTGGGGAGCGCGGCTCACATGGGCCCAGCTCAGCCCAGGCCTCGCCAGGCGTTGGTGAGAGGAACTCACCTCCTGATAATCGGCTCCATCTTCTCACTCGCTCGTCCTCATCCTCGCAGAGCTGGAGGAGGCTCACTCCGTCCCCCTCATCCTCCTCTCGTGGTGAGCGCTGGGTCCCGGTGCTCTGTGCCTGGATGTCTTGCCTGAGGTCTTGCTGGCTGCCACTTGCCCAGCTGGATTGCACAGAGGGTCTCTTGTAATTCCCACTGGAGGCCTCCAGATCAATGTAGTCTTCCTCCTCAGAAAGTTTTTGGTCCATGGACTCTTCCCAGTCTGATGGTTCTTGGTAACTGTCAGCATCTCTATGGGATAGCTCATGTTCACTGCATTCTTTCCAGTCAAAAAAACTGTGGGAGCCACCGACTTCTCCATGGGCAAGGCCTTGTTCTGAGCATTCTTCCCAGTCTGACACTTCTTGGTAGCTGTCAATATCTCCGTGGGACAGCTCGTGCTCGCTGTATTCTTCCCAATCCGACAGACTGTGGGAGCTACCAGCTTGTCGTTGGGTAAGGTCTTGTTCTGAGCATTCTTCCCAGTCTGACACTTCTTGGTAGTTATCAACATCGCTTTGGGACAGCTCTTCCTCGCTGCATCCATCCCAGTCAGAGAGCAAATGATAGCTGCAGACATCTTCTAAGGAGAGCTCCTGCTCAATGCAGAATTCCCCTTGGGATTTTTCATGGTAACTGCTGCTTTCTTCTGGGAAGAGTTCCTGCCCAATTCAGACTTCCCCTTCGGACTCTTTCTGGTAGCTGCTGCTTTCTTTTGGTGATAGGTGCTGCCCAATGGAGGCGTCCTCTGGGGATTCCTCATGGTCACTGCTTGTTTCTTTTGGAGAAAGTTCCCGTACAATGCAGGCTTCCCCTGGGATTTCTTCATGGTCACTGCCGGAAACTTCTTTTGACAGCTCCTGCACAATGCATGTTTCATCTTGGGATTCCTCATGGTCCTTGCTGGTTTCTGCAGGGGAGAGCCCCCACTCAGTGCAGGCTTCCTCTTGTGTGTCTTCCTGATAGCTGCTGATTTCTTCAGGGAAGAGCTCCTGTCTAATGCAGGCGTCCCTTGGATCTCTTCAGTGTAGCTGCTGGTTTCGTCTGGGAAGAACTCCCATCCAATCCAGGCTTCCCCATGGTATACCTGTTGATATACCAAGTCACAACACATAACTGCTGGTTTCTTCTTTCAACATCTCCTGCGCAATGCATGCTCCTTCTTGGGATTCTTCACAGTTGCTGCTGGTTTCTTCTTTTGACAGCTCTGTGAGAGTCCGTCTGAGCCTCTCGTCTGTTTCTGCCCAACGACCCTCGCCTGAGGCCTGCGCTGGCCAGGGATGGGAGGAACGCCAAGTGACTGTTCCGCAGGTGATGCCTACCAGGACTGGTTTCTCATGACAACTGAGCGCTGACTCAGCAAAGCTCCCACAGATGGAAGAACAATGGACTGGTCCGGTATGGGCTGCCCTGTGTGTGTCCATAACAACAAAGATGGTTTGGTGTGCCTTGAAATGTCCTGTTTCCAACTGTTCCTCAGGGTAAAGATCTCCACATACAATAGTCCATAAATCTTCCACCTTTTGGCCAGAAGCCCCTCGCTTTGGGAAAGGACTGTAAAAGTAACTTTCTTCAAGGAGACCCCCTGAGATCTCCCCAGACAGCAACAGAAATCTATTGGCTGGTTCCACGAGGATTTGTCTGCCTGTCTTGGTAGCTATAATTCTGACCCCCCTTTCTCTCTCCCTCTCTCTCTCTGTGTCCCACTATCGAATTTTGGTTGGCACTAAATAAAGTGCATTTCTTTAGAAGTAAACTGGTTTTGTTCCCTGCTGTGTCTTTTGTGCTCTGAGATCCATAAAAGAACCAGTCACGACTCCCACTGAGGTTGGGCGGATCGTGACACACCTCAAGAGCACACAGCCAGCAATATCAGATGAATCAAGATGCCATTATCCCCATCCATAAAATTTTGGCTAGAAAGTCAAAGGATGCTCAGTAAAACCCACTCACCCTTCAACAGCCTCAGCTTGCCTGTGGGCAAGTCTGACAGAAAATAGAAATTGACTGCAGGCTACTGTGCATTGAATGAAGTGACTCCACTGTGGGAGCTAAGACAGAGTACTGTGGATTTAATTAGCATAAGCAGCTTGATAACCAAGATGCCTTGGAAACAGCAAACACAGCTTTGAAGACTCCATGAAGATTCGATCAAGACTGTTGACAGGAAAGAAGAATGAATCAAATAGAAATGTTGCAAAATGTGTAAGCTTGGTTGTGTAATGTTTCACCCAATCAATGTGGTAAGAAATTACTAGCTTTCCTAAAAATGGTATATAAGCACATGTAACTGAGAGTAAATTTGGATTCTGATCAGCAGTCAGTAGACCCCCTCTCTCCCCCAGTCGTTGATTCTCCAGTGCTGAGCGCTGCCGTGCTGGACACGCTGGATCTCCAGGAGGAGCTGGAGCCCAAGGCAGCAAAGTGGCACCATTGACATTGCCAATGCATTTTCCTCCATTCCTTTGGCAGCAGAGTGCAGGCCTCAGTTTGCTTTCACCTGGAGGGACGTGCAGCACACCTGGAACTGACTGCCCCAGGGGTGGAAACACAGCCCCACCATCTGCCACGGGCTGATCCAGGCTGCACTGGAAAAGGGTAAAGCTCCAAAACATCTGCAATACATCAATAACATCATTGTGTGGAGGATCAGGGCAATAAAAGTATTTGAGAAAGGAGAGAGGATCATCAAGATTCTGCTGGAAGGAGGTTGCTCAGGGCATTGGGCACCCCAGTTCCAGCGGCTCTGGCTGCGCTGGGAGACCTCTGGGAGTGGAGGAGGAGTGGCAGGAAGAGGAGGCGCGATTTTGGAACCACGCACTTCTCTCGCCGGCTCACTGAGGCCACAGTTTCCCCGACTCCAGCAGCATTGCCCCCAAAATCCCACAGGTGAGCGGGGAGGGGTAGCTCGCCCCAAATCCATCATGGGAGGCTGCAGGTGGATTTTACTTTGCGGTTCACAGGATGTTTGGGTGTTGCAGGAGCCCAAAGCCGAGCCGCAAATGGCCCTGGCAGGATCTTGGCGGCTCCCATGTGGGATCGCCCAGTATCGGCGGGGAGGGGGCGATATCGGGTGTGGGGATCCCCGGCAGAGCCGGGGTGGAAGGCGGGAGCCCCAGAGCGGGGAGAGCTCAAAGGGGCGATCCCGGAGCCGGGGGACCCCCGGCAGCCTGGAGGGGTGCGGGAGGTTGGTGCTGAGCGGGCTCCGGGCCCCCGAGGCTGAAAGGGGCGCTGACTGCTCCAGCTGCCCTTGGGCAGCACCACCATCAATCCCAACACGCTCAGCCCTTTTTTTCCTCCGGAGACCAGGATTTCCCAAACCTTGGCTGCATTGAGGAGGAGAAAGCCATGAGGATGAGGTCAATGTTCAGGGAGCCGCAGGCAGGTGAGGAGGAAGTCAGTGCCCCTTTCCCCCATGTCCTGCTCCATCTCCCAGCCCAGCACGGCCCCGGCTGCAGCACAGCTCTTGGGGGATCTCCTTGCCCTTGCCTCTGGTACGGAGGCAAATCCCATCCTGTCCTTGTCCTTCCTCCCCCAGACAAGGAGCTGAGCACGGACAGCAGGGAGGACAAATCCCCGCGGCACAGCCTCGGGCAAGAGGCCGTTTGCAGCGGCTCCACGGCGCAGGAATGCAATGGGGAGGAAACGCCCCGCAGATCCCGCAGCAGGAGGGGCTGCAAATGCACAGCCCGGGGATCCCAGCAGGAAAGAGCCAGCCCGGACCAGGGAGGCGGCCGGAGCTTGGAGCCCTACGAGTGTGATAAATGCAGAAAGAGTTTTAAGAGCAGCTCCAGTCTTCTCCAGCACTGTTGCATTCACAAGGATGAGAGCCCTTATGAGTGTCTTGACTGTAGAAAGGACTTCAAGCACAACTCTGCTCTCATCAGTCACCGGCACATCCACACTGGGGAGAGACCCCATGAGTGTCCTGAGTGTGGGAAGAGCTTCTCACACAGCTCTCACTTGACCAAACACCAACAGGGTCTCCACTGAGGGAAGCCCTGCGAGTGCCCCGAGTGAGGGAAGAGCTTCGTGCGCTGCTCGAGCTCCATCCCCATGGCAGGATCCGCGCTGGATGATCCCCAGGGACCCCCGGTGGGCAGAGCCCCACTGAGCCTTGGTGCTGCTGATCCGTGTTGGGAAGACACCTGGCTGGGGGCTCCACATCCTCCTGGCTCCCATCCCAGTCCAATTCCCATTCCCGCTCTCATTCCCTCTTCCTGTCCCGTATTCTCTCCCCGGTTGTCGTTCCCATATTCCCCCTCCCATATTCCCTGTCTGTTGGGAAGGATAAGGATTTGACAGGAAGCTCTCACAGATATATATGTACAACATTTCCATTTCTGTATCCAGTGCAGGTCCTGTGTTCCTATTCCCAATCCCGTTCCTGTATTCCAATTTCCATTCCCTGTCTCGTCCTCTAAATCCCCATCCGATATTCTCTTCCAATTGCTATTTCCATATTCTGTGTCCCATTCCCTTATTCCCAGTCCCCATTCCTCTTTTTATTCCTGTTCCCATTCCCAAATGTTGGAGTGTGGAACACAGAAGCTTCTCTGAGTCCCTCTGAGACATAACAGAATGAACAAATTAAATTAAAAACCATTAGAAAAACTAAAGTACATTAAGCCACTCCAACAGGAAATAGTTCTGTGCTTCAGTTTTAAGTAAGTAGAAATATTAAGAGTCATAGATATGAAGTAGAAGTATAAATCTTAGTTTGAAGTACTTTGAAATATGTATTAATTGCCTTAGAAAGTAAAAGCTGTAGAGTCTGATGGGAATACCAAGCTGCATTGAGAGCTTAAAAACACAGCCCTAGACAGAATAAAAACAGAGTAAAAATATTTTTTATATTCTTCCCATAGAACACATAGGCCATGTGCACTAGTTAGACATGAACATTCGTATTAGAAAACCAGAATTCTAATACATTTGGTAAACATTCTTCAGGTTCATGGTTTTGACTCACTGACTAACTTGTCAATAAAAGTTCGTGTATTGGAGCCAGAGCTCTCTCTCACTCCTCTCTCGTCGCTCTCTCTTTCCCTCTGCCATCATCATCACCACTACCACCACATGAAACAGTAAGAGGAGTATAATGAAGTAGAAAAGAACAGAAGAAAGGCCAGGGAGCATCTGCCTCTGGAGACTCTGCACCAGCCGCAGCTTCCACCTCTTGCAGCAGAGAGCTGCTCCTGCTTCCATCGGGACTTTATGGCAGAGAGATTGAACAGGGACTGGAGAGCCTTGGGCTCTTTGCCTTTGGAGCCTGACGTGCCTTCACAAGAAACAACTTCACAGCAGCCAGCAGCTGCTCTGCTCTGGGAAGATCTAAAGCCACAACCAATCCCCACAGCCGATGCCAGTCCCGGTGCCGTTCCTGAGGGCGCCTCTGCCACGGGGCCCTGAGGGCTCCACAGCTCGGGCTGCCTGTGCCACACGAACCGTTCAGCCCTGCTGATGCCCTTGGCCAGCTGCAGAGAGCACAAGGCTTTGGGCATTGCTCACAGCCCCCAGCTGGCCACAGCAGCCCATCCTGCCAGCAGCCCTGGGCTCAGAGCCCTCCCTCCTGCTGGGGCCGGGCAGGGGCCAAGGGCCTGCACCAGGCTCCTGTTCTTGCCACTGGGAGTGACTGGGAATTAATGCAAGCATGCTGAGGGACACTGGGATCATACTGGATCATACTGGCAGCAACTGGGACTGCACTAAGCATGACTGGGAGTGGCTGTGAGCAACTGGGATCGGGCTGGAACAAAGTCAGGGCAACTGGTAGTGACTGGGAACATGCTGGCAGCAACTGGGATACACTGGGAAAGATTGAAACCATAGTGGTGGTAAATGGGAGCAACTGGAACCACATTGGATGATAATGGGAGCAGCTATGCCTGTGCCAGGGCCGTACTGGGATTCTACTGGAACTGGCTGGGATCATACTGGAATCAGACTGGGAGTGACTGGAAAATTGATGGCTGTGACTGGAACCATGCTTCAGGTGACTGGGAGCAACTGGGCCCACACTGGGAGTGACAGGGAGTTACTCTGGGCATGACTAGAATAATACTGGGACTGGCTGAGAATGACTGGGATGATACTGGGGTGACTGGGTGCAGTGGATTATACTGGGAGCAACTGGGATTGTAGCAGAAGTGACTGGGACTATACTGGGAGTGACTATGGGTCCTACTGGGATCATCCCGAGAGCCACTCATATTACAGTGGGTATGAATGGAACCTGACTGGGGGTTACTGGGAGCTACTGGGCCCATGTTGGGCAGCAAACATGGACACACTGGGAGCAGCTGGAATCAACTGGAAGGAACTGGAACCATGTTGAGGGAGCTGAGACCACGAGTGGCGTCATACTGGGAGTAAATGGGACTATACTTTAGGCAACTGACAGAAATGGGTCATACTGGAGGCAACTGGGAGTAACTGGGAAAGACTAGGATCATTCAGAGGTAACTAGAACCATACTGAGCAACTGGGATGTTGCCGTGGAGAAAGATACGGAACGGCGAAAAAACAGCAACAAGACACTCTCTTGCTTGGTGCAGGAAAGAGCAAGAAAGAGCAATTTATTGAAAGAAACCATTGCCTTAAATAAGACAATTCGTGAAAAATCAAAATACAGACAGATCATTGATCAGAGAAGGAGACACCTCTCCTCCCTGACTTTCTCATGGACTTTGCAGGTGTTTATCTCTGTTGTGATTTTTTCTCTTATGTTTACAATAAAAAAGAAATCTCTAGGCTGGGAAAAATCCTGGCTAGAGGCTGAGAAAGTTTCATGGCCTGACAAATATACTTAGAACTTGAGAAAGAGGCCTAGCTCAAATGTGCCTGGGCCTTCAGCAATGTCCACAACCAGGACTGGCACCAGCTGTGGGGATTGGTTGTGGCTTTAGATCTTCCCAGAGCAGAGCAGCTGCTGGCTGCTGTAAAGTTGTTTCTTGTGAAGGCACATCAGGCTCCAAAGGCAGAGAGCCCAAGGCTCTCCAGTCCCTGTTCAATCTCTCTGCCATAAAGTCCCGATGGAAGCAGGAGCAGCTCTCTGCTGTAAGAGGTCGAAGCTGCGGCTGGTGCAGAGTCTCCAGAGGCAGATGCTCCCTGGCCTTTCTTCTTCTGTTCTTTTCTTCTTCATCTTCCTCCTCTTCTTCTCTCCCATGCTGGTAGTGGTGATGATGATGGTGGTGGAGGAGGACAAAGCAAAGAGAGAGGAGTGAGAGAGAGCTCTGGCTCCAATACGCGGATTTTTATTGACAAATTACCCAATGAGCCAAAATCGTGAACCTGACGAATTTTTCCTAAACCTATTAGAATTTCTTAATACTAAAGTCTACATATAACTTACGCAAATGGCCTATCTGTTCTATGTGAAGAATAAATAAAATATTCCTACTGTCATTTTATTTTGTCTAGAACTAAGTTTTTAATGTCTCAATGCAGCCACTATTTTATAGGACATTCCACAGCTTTTGTTTTTTATGGTATTTAAAACATATTTCTACATACTTCACACTAAGACTTATACTTCATATCTATGCTACTTAATATTTCTAATTCCTTATACTAAAACTTAGACCTCTATTTAATATCTGTGTGGTTTCCTGTAATTTAACTTCACAAAATATTTTAAATTTAATTCTTGCATAATGTTTGCTTTTGGAGGGGGTCAGAGAGGCCTGTCTGTTCCACTCCAACAACTGGGAATGGGGACAGGGACAGAGAGAGGGGATTGGGAAAGGGACTTCAGAATTTGAATGACAACAGGAACAGGGAATGGGAATATGGGAACAGAACAGGAAATACGGAAATAGAAATTGGGCAGAAAAGACGGAATGGGGATTTAGAATATGGGACAGGGAACAGACATGGGGATAGGGAAACAGGATTGGGAATGGGAATATGGGAAGGAGACTGGAAATACAGAAATGGAAATATGGGAATGGAACGGGATCAGGAATACTAGAAGGGGAACAGGACGGGGAATATGGGACTGGGAATATGTGAACGGTAACCAGGCAGAGAATACAGGACAGGGAATGATACCTGGAATGGGATCTGAACTGGGATGGGGGCAGGAGTGGTGTGAGATGGGAATGGGCTGAGGGCAAGGGCAGTGACAGTGGGGAGAGGAGGATCCTGGACAGGGGACAGCGGGAGCCGGGTCAGGGGGAAACGGGGAGGGTGTCAGGGCAGGGGGTCCTTGATCAGCTGCCCCAGAACCTCCGTCAGCATCTCCCAGTGCAGCCAGAGCCGCTGGGCCTGGGGTGCCCAAAGCCCTGAACAACCCCCAAGGAAACCTGAACTCCCTGGAACACAGGGTCCCCCACACCCTCTGGAAGATCCCCCTGTGTCTGCAGGCATGTCTTAGATCAATGTCTTCATTTTTACCCCGGTACTGGGTGTCTGGGAAGGAGAAAGAGAAATGCAAAGAATATTCAGGCCACAAGGAGCCAGCACGAAGCTTTTCCTGCACTCAAGGCACTGGCAGGGCTTCTCTCAGTGGAGACTCCGTCAGTGTTGGGTCAAGGTAAATCTTCTGGAGAAGCTCTTCCCACACTCGACACACTTGTAGGGTCTCTACCCAGTGTGGATGCGCTGGTGCCTGATGAGGTGGGAGTTTTTCTTGAAGGCCTTCCCGCAGTTGGGGCAGGAGAAGGGCCTCTCATCCCTGTGAGTGCGATAGTGCTGCAGAAGGCTGGAGCTGCTCTCAAACCTCTTCCTGCATTTATCACACTCATAGGGCCTCTCCCCTGTGTGGCTCCTCTGGTGCACAATCAGGCCTGAGCTGTCGATGAATCGCTTTCCACACTCCCCACATTCGTAGGGCGTCTCCCCAGTGTGGATCCTCTGGTGAACAGTCAGGTTTGAGCTGTCGCTGAATCTCTTCCCACACTCCCCACACTTGTAGGGCCGTTCCCCCGTGTGGATTCTCCGGTGTATGATCAGGTTGGATCTCCACCTGAAGCCCTTCCCACATTCCGAGCACTTGTGGGGCTTCTCCCCATGGTGAAGCTGCTCACGCAGCCCCAGCTCCGAGCTCCGGCCGCCTCCCCGGCCCGGGCTGGCTCTTTCCTGCTGGGATCCCCGGGCTGTGCGTTTGCAGCCCCTCCTGCTGCGGGATCTGCGGGGCTTTTCCTCCCCATTGCATTCCTGCGCCGTGGAGCCGCTGCAAACGGCCTCTTGCCCGAGGCTGTGCCGCGGGGATTTGTCCTCCCTGCTGTCCGTGCTCAGCTCCTTGTCTGGGGGAGGAAGGACAAGGACAGGATGGGATTTGCCTCCGTGCCAGAGGGAAGGGCAAGGAGATCGCCCAAGGGCTGTGCTGCAGCCGGGGCTGTGCTGGGCTGGGAGATGGAGCAGGACACAGGGGGAAAGGGGCACTGACTTCCTCCTCACCTGCCTGCGGCTCCCGGGTCATCGACCTCGTCCTCATGGCCTCCTCCTCCTCAAAGCCGCCAAAGGTTTGGGAAATCCTGGTTTGGGGAGCACAACAAGGGCTGAGCGCGTTGGGTTTGATGGTGGCGCTGCCCAAGGGCAGCTGGAGCAGTCAGCGCCCCTTTCAGCCTCGGGGGCCCAGAGCCCGCTCAGCACCAACCTCCCGCACCCCTCCAGGCTGCCGGGGGTCCCCCGGCTCCGGGATCGCCCCTCTGCGCTCTCCCCGCTCCGGGGCTCCCGCCTTCTCCCCTGGCTCTGCCGGGGATCCCCAGAACTGATATCGCTTCCTCCCCACCATTCCGGGGCGATCGCAACGCGGGAACCGCCAAGATCCCGCCAGGGGCATTCCCGGCTCGGCTTTGGGCTCCTGCAAGATCCAAATATCTCCTGAAAGGAAAAACAAAACCCTCCCGGAGCCGCCCATGATGGATTTGGGGTGAGCTCCCCCTCCCCGCTCACCCGCGGGATTGTGCCGGACTCGGGGAAACCGCGGCCTCAGCGAGCCGGCGAGGTAAGCCCGTGGCTCCAAAATCGCTCCTCCTCTTACTGCCGTTCTTCCTGTGTCACTCTTCTTCCTCCCGCTTCTTCTCTACCGTCTCTTCGCGCTCCTCCTCTTCCTCCCGCTCCTCCTCCTCTCCCAGCGCAGCCAGAGCCGCTGGAACTGGGGTGCCCAACGCCCTGAGAAACCCCCAGGTCCCTCCCAGGACCCCTCAAATCCCTGGAACCGAGCGTCCCCCGCATCCCCTGGAAGTTCCCCCCGTGTTCCCAAGCAGGTCGTTATTTAAGATATTTATTTTTACCCTGGTTTGGGGTGTTTGAGAAGAACAAAGAGAAATGCAAAGAAAATCCAGGCCACGGGGAGGATGTGTAGCCCCCAGCCAGGTGTCTTCCCAACACGGATCAGCAGCACCAGGGCTCAGGGGGGCTCTGCCCACCGGGGGTCCCTGGGGATCATCCAGCGCGGATCCTGCCATGGGGATGGAGCTGCAGCAGGGCACTGTCTTGGTTAGACAGACAGGTGTCTGCTGAGGAGCTCTGGAGCTTCTCTAGAAACGGAAAATGTAAACTCCCTCCCTCTAAATTAATATGACTTGGAAATTAAGAAGCTGCCTGGCAAAGATATGGGACTTAGAATACCAGTTTTTCACTGGGAAAATGAAAATAAAAGTATAGTAATATAAAGACCAAAACACTGGCAAGGTCAGAATGCAAGCTGTAACCCTGTTGCTC
Source organism: Erithacus rubecula (assembly GCF_903797595.1). NCBI lineage: Eukaryota > Metazoa > Chordata > Aves > Passeriformes > Muscicapidae > Erithacus > Erithacus rubecula. The sequence goes on along the minus strand of NW_027635755.1, from coordinate 30,988 downwards.
AGGGTGTTGGTTACAGTCTGAATAATGGTACCTTTTAGTTTTTTTGGTTTTGTTGAAGCAATGATTTTGGAGAAGGATGTAGTTTCTTTTTTAACATCTAGTGGTGATGAAGATAGACCTGGTCTTCTTCTGGGAATTTATTGGGAAAGGTTGTTCTGATGTTTCAAATTTCAGATTTTATTTATGTAGGAAATACTTGGCTTTTTTCCTTGGTTAGGGCATCTCCCATAAGGTATAACTCCTTGTGAGGAGTTCTGAGGGAGGGGTCATGGAAGAGATAAGGAGCCCTGCTCCACCTGGTTTCAGCAGATGCTGATAGAATGTATACTTCTGCTTGCATCTTGCATTGCAACTTAAGACATGATCTACTCCTTATTCTATTACCATCTGCATCCTACCTTAATTAATACCTTCTTTTAACTCTGCTATCTATTTTTATCCACAGTGAAACTTTACACACAGTTCTCACTTAATATTAGGTTTTTCTGTGGTACTCAATGGATTTCTTTATCTTTCTGCATTACCTACTAAGTGTAACTAGGTTTTTGAGCAAAACCAATTGTACGGATTGGTTTGCCTTTGCTTGAGGTGGGCCTAATCTAAACAGTCTTAAAATACCTTTTATGTGTACTACAGGGACTTTATCCCCATGCACTGTGTGCAAGGCTTCAGACTGGGCAGGATTTGCTTCAGTGATGGACTGTCAGGTGTTGACTATTTAGGTGGCTTTTGTTAAGTTCATTTCTCAATTTGTGGATGTTTCCCTGCCAAGTGCCTTTAGGGTAATTTGAAGTAGTCTGCTGTACAGTTCAACTTTCCTGGCAGGTGGTGTGTGATCAGGGAAATGATCTATTTATTCAATATCCTGGTTTTTGGCTGAGGTGTTTCTAAGGCTGTTCTTGAAATGGGTCCTGTTGTCTGACGATTCTCTCAGGGGTGCTGTGTCTTTATAGGACTTGCTTTTTTGGGCTTCAGATGGTGTTTTGAGTAGTAGTGTGAGGTACAGGGTAGGTTTCTAATGATCTAGTGGTGGCTTCTACAATTGTGCTCACGTAGCACTTGCCTTGGGGGGTTTGAGGCAGTGTGATGTAGTTCATTTGCTGGGCTTCTTTATACTTTTATTTGGAATACTGCCCCCCATATTAGAGAGGCTTTATGGGCTTGGCTTGCTTGATTTTAGCACGTCTTACAGTTATGGATAACTTGAGAAATGCAATTTATAGTTAAACCTTCTTTTCAGTTTTATGCCTACTTATAGGTGGCATTTTTGCCTTGATGGCTTGAGGCAGTATGGGCCTATTGAGATAGGAACAACTCTCCCTTATGTTGCTAATTTAAATTTATTTGTGACATCTCTATTTTTGCAGCTTGATCTACTTGCTCCTTGTTTTAGTGTTCTTTATTAGCCTGAATTTTAGGGATGTGGCCGTCTACATGATGGACTTTTACAGATAGTTTGTCTGAGTGGCAATGTTTTTGCACTCAGCAGCAGCCTCAATTGGTTTTCCTTTATGTTCCTAGCTGGCCTTTTTTTATCTTTCTGGCTCACTCCACAGAGCATTGGTTAATATTCATGATTCAGTATAAAGGTAGAGCTTTGGCCAGTTCTCTGTTTCAGCAGTGTCCAGGGCCAGCTGAATGGCTTTGAGTTCAGCAAGTGCACTTGATTCACCTTCTCCTTCAGTAGCTTGTGTGACTCGTCGTGTGGGGCTCCCTGCACCCAATTTCCACTTCTGGTTCATCTCAACCATGAGACAGAAACTGTCAGTGACAAGAGCACAGCGTGTTTCTTGTGCTGGCAGTTGGTTGTATGGTGGAGCTTTTTAGCCTGGGTTACTTGTTTTTGCTCCTTTTTGTTAGTGAGACTAAAGTTTTTATTATGTGTCCGGTTTTAAGTGTTTTTAAAATTTCAGGGTGATTTGTGTTTCTAATCCGGCCGTGCTGTGTGATGAGAGCAATCTATGGGCTCCATGTGGTGTGGGTGGCGTGGACTTCCTTATAGGCGGCAAAGTTTTTGGTGTTTTCTTTTGTTGTTGGTTGTGGGTTTGTATTTTTTTTTTTTTTTTTGTTGCTGTTGTTTTTGGTGTTTTTTTTTTTTTTGTGAGTGTAGTTTGCTTCAGACTTTCTGCAACTTTGGCTCTAGAATTCTAGTGCTCAGCCTCGAGTCTCCCCAGGCACCTTCTGCTAAAGGCTCCAGGACAAGCCATTGTTCTTGGCTGCAGAGTAAAGCACATTCCTCACCTCTGGTCCCCTCCTGACTGGGCCAAGGGCACTGCATGAGCGATTTTCTGCTTGGTCTGGGTGAAGGTTTGTTGCTGTTCAGGGCCACAGCTGGAATTGTTCTTCTTAGGGTGAGCAGGTAGAGAGGACTCACAATGTGGCTACACTCAGGAATGCATTGTCTACAAACCTATGGCCCCTAGGAAAGCTTGTGTTTCCTTCTTGCTGCTTGGTGGAGACACTGTGATGATCTCATTGATCATTTCAGTGGGGATCTGGCTCTGTCCATCTTGCCACTCTACTCCCAGGAACTGCATCTCTCAGGCAGATCTCTTGACTTTGTCCTTCTCAATGGGAAAACCTCCTTCCAGCACAATTTGGATGATCCTCTCTCCTTTCTCAAACACTTTTAATGCCCTGTTCCTGCACACAATGATGTTATTGATGTATTGCAGGTGTTTTGGAGCTTTACCCTTTTCCAGTGCAGCCTGGATCAGCCCGTGGCAGATGGTGGGGCTGTGTTTCCACCCCTGGGGCAGTCGGTTCCAGGTGAGCTGCACATCCCCCCAGGTGAAAGCAAACTGAGGCCTGCACTCTGCTGCCAAAGGAATGGAGAAAAATGCATTGGCAATGTCAATGGAGCCGCTTTGCTGCCTTGGGCTCCAGCTCCTCCTGGAGATCCAGCGTGTCCAGCACAGCAGCGCTCAGCACTGGAGAATCAACGACTGGGAGAGAGAGGGGGTCTACTGACTGCTGATCAGTATCCAAATTTACTCTCAGCTACGTGTGCTTATATACCATTTTTAGGAAAGCTGGTCATTTTTTACTACATTGATTAGGTTAAACATCACACAGGCAAGCTTACACAGTTTGCAACATTTCTTCTTGTTTCATTCTTCTTTCCTGTCACCAATCTTGATCCAATCTTCATGGAGTCTTCAAAGTTCTGTTTCCTCTTGCCAAGGCATCTTGGTTATCAAGCTGCTTATGCTAATTAAATCCACAGCACTCTGTCTTAGCTCCCACAGTGGAGTCTCTTCATTCAAGGCACAATAGCCTACAGTCAATTTCTATTGTCTGTCAGACTTGCCCCCAGGGTAACTGGGACTGTTGAAGGGTGAGTGGGTTTTACTGAGCACCCTTTGACTTTCTAGCCAAAATTTTATGGGTGGGATAATGGCATGTTGATTCATCTGATACTGCTGGCTGTGTGCTGTTGAGGTGGCAGTTGGTGCTTGTTGCACTTTCACCTTCAGGAACCTACTGCAGATTGGTTTTCTGATAGTCCAGGCATGGTGTTTAATTTCTCAATGCCCTCTGCCTCTACAGCAGCTGTTCCAAAAGCCCACCTGAGTCCCTTTGGGTGTTTGTAATAGCCATTCCAGGGGAAGAATATGCCCAGAATTCATGGAGCCTCTGGGCCAGTCACACTGGGATGTTTCTGCCACCCCTTCCCAGTCAGGCTCATTTCAGCCTCCAGCAGAGTCAATTCCTGTGATCCCCCATCACCCCAGCAATGGAAACAGGTTCTGCCTCCACATGTCCCAGTGGCATTGGGGTACACTGTCCACCAGGATCAACTAAAGGCCAGGCCAGGCCATTGGATCTGCTCCATCCAAAAGACCTGGCTGTCCTGTGCCTCTCCCTGGCTAGAGGCAGAGTCCCTCTAACCCTGGTTATCATTTCCTTCCTGGGCATACATACTAGAGGTTCTTTTAAGAGGATCCCACAGGTCATCTTCCTTTCTGCAATACCTGGCAGCTTGGTCATGGGAGGTTGAGGCTGCCTTCACTTGAGTGGAACTCCCTCTCTTAGTGCTTCCCTCCCTGAGCTGATGCACCCGTGCTGCCAGCACAGAAGTGGTTTTCTCATTTTGCCTTTTCATGATTTCCCCATGGTTGTGGAAAAAGAACCACAGGTCAGCTCGTGGGGTGTCCCCTCTCTCCCTAGCTGGGGGATGTTGGGCTCTGTCTTTGGGGCCTGTGACTGGCATTGATGCTGCACTGATCTTCCTCACCTCTTCCCTTATCTCCCTCATCTCTTCCTTAAACTCCTCTTGAGCTCCTTAACCACAGCAGAGACATGAGCCTGCCTCGGGCCATTGATCACACTCTCATAATTTCTGAGCTTGTTGGTGACAGAACCCACTGTCTCTGGGTTGTTATCAGCATTAATTGTCACAGTAAAGGTGTATTTGGATGGCCCCAGGTTTGCCAGATTGCACATCTGCCCTGTGCACCTGACCTTGTCAGGGTCATTGTCCTGCTGCCCCCTGCCAGCTGCCTGGGCCCCTCTCATGCCTGTCCCAAATCCATGGGGCTCCTGTCCCTGCTGCTCCCCAACACCTTCACTCCCTCCATCAAAGCTCCACTCAGCCTCTGCACTGTGACCTCTGGAAAGAAAGAAAGGATGAGAGAAAGGAAGTGTTGTCAT
>NW_027635755.1:0-25835 GCF_903797595.1 Erithacus rubecula | reverse complement strand
GAGTGTGGGAAGAGATTCAGCCACAGCTCAAGCCTGTCTGTGCACCAGAGGAGCCACACTGGGGAGAGGCCCTATGAGTGTGAGGAGTGTGGAAAGCGATTCATCGACAGCTCAGGCCTGATTGTGCGCCAGAGGAGCCACACAGGGGAGAGGCCCTACGAGTGTGATAAATGCAGGAAGAGGTTTGAGAGCAGCTCCAGCCTTCTGCAGCACTATTGCACTCACAGGGATGAGAGGCCCTTCTCCTGCCCCAACTGCGGGAAGGCATTCAAGAAAAACTCCCACCTCATCAGGCACCAGCGCATCCACACTGGGTAAAGACCCTACAAGTGTATCGAGTGTGGGAAGAGCTTCTCCAGAAGATTTACCTTGACCCAACACTGACGGAGTCTCCACTGAGAGAAGCCCTGCCAGTGCCTTGAGTGCAGGAAAAGCTTCATGCTGGCTCCTTGTGGCCTGGATATTCTTTGCATTTCTCTTTGTCCTTCCCAGGCACCCAGTACTGGGGTAAAAATGAAGACATTGAACTAAGACATGCCTGCACACACAGGGGGATCTTCCAGAGGATGTGGGGGACTCTGTGTTTCAGGGAGTTCAGGTTTCTTTGAGGTTTGCTTAGGGCTTTGGGCACCCCAGGCCCAGCGTCTCTGGCTGCACTGGGAGATGCTGACGGAGGTTCTGGGGCAGCTGATCAAGGACCCCCTGCCCTGACACCCTCCCCGTTTCCCCCTGACCCAGCTCCCGCTGTCCCCTGTCCAGGATCCTCCTCTCCCCACTGTCACTGCCCTTGCCCCCAGCCCATTCCCATCTCACACCACTCCTGCCCCCATCCCAGTTCAGATCCCATTCCAGGTATCATTCCCTGTCCTGTATTCTCTGCCTGGTTACCGTTCACATATTCCCAGTCCCATATTCCCCGTCCTGTTCCCCTTCTAGTATTCCTGATCCCGTTCCATTCCCATATTTCCATTTCTATATTTCCAGTCCCCTTCCCATATTCCCATTCCCAATCCTGTTGCCCTATCCCCATGTCTGTTCCCTGTCCCATATTCTAAATCCCCATCCCATAGTTTCTCCCCAATTTCTATTTCCATATTTCCTGTTCTGTTCCCATATTCCCATTCCCTGTTCCTGTTGTCATTCCAGTTCTGAAGTCCCTTTCCCAGTCCCCTCTCTCTGTCCCTGTCCCCATTCCCAGTTGTTGGAGTGGAACAGACAAGCCTCTCTGACCCCCTCCAAAAGCAAACATTACGCAAGAATTAAATTTAAAATATTTTGTGAAGTTAAATTACAGGAAACCACACAGATATTAAATAGAGGTCTAAGTTTTAGTATAAGGAATTAGAAATATTAAGTAGCATAGATATGAAGTAAAAGTATAAGTCTTAGTGTGAAGTATGTAGAAATATGTTTTAAATACCATAAAAAACAAAAGCTGTGGAATCTGCTATAAAATAGTGGCTGCATTGAGACATTAAAAACTTAGTTCTAGACAAAATAAAATTGCAGTAGGAATATTTTATATATTCTTCACATAGAATAGATAGGCCATATGCACAAGTTATATGTAGACTTTAGTATTATGGAATTCTAATAGGTTGAGGAGAAATTCGTCAGGTTCACTGTTTTGGCTCATTGGGTAATTTGTCAATAAAAATCCGCATATTGGATCCAGAGCTCTCTCTTGCTTCTCTCTCTTTGCTCTGTCCTCCTCCCCCAGCACCATCATCACCACTACCAGCACGTGAGAGAAGAAGAGGAGGAAGATGAAGAAGAAAAGAACAGAAGAAGAAAGGCCAGGGAGCATCTGCCTCTGGAGACTCTGCACCAGCTGCAGCTTCGACCTCTTGAAGCAGAGAGCTGCTCCTGCTTCCATCGGGACTTTATGGCAGAGAGATTGAACAGGGACTGGAGAGCCTTGGGCTCTTTGCCTTTGGAGCCTGACGTGCCTTGACAAGAAACAACTTTACAGCAGCCAGCAGCTGCTCTGCTCTGGGAAGATCTAAAGCCACAACCAATCCCCACAGTTGGTGCCAGTCCCGGTTGTGAACACTGCTGGAGGCCTAGGCACATTTTAGCTAGGTCTTTCTCTCAAGTTCCAAGTATTTTTCTCAGGCCATGAAACTTTCTCAGCCTCTAGACAGGATTTTTCCCAGGCTAGAGATTCCTTCTTTACTGTAAACACAAAAGAAAAAATCGTACTAGTGAAACACCTCCAAGGTCCCTGAGAAAGCCAGGGAGGAGAGGTGTCTCCTTCTCTGATCAATGATCTGTCTGTATTTTGTTTTGTATGAATTGTCTTATTTAAGGCAATGGTTTCTTTCAATCAATTGCTCTTTCTTGCTCTTTTCTGCACCAAGCAAGAAGGTGTCTTGTTGCTGTTTTTTCGCTGCTCCATAACCCTTCCACGGCAACAGAGCCAGACACAGCATCAGCAAATCACCACTGCTGTGTTTTGGCAGGACTTTGGTTCTACACGTTCAAAGCAACAGCAGCTTGTGGCATTTTTGTCTCTGAAGCTCTGCACTGACTGAAGTGGCATTTTTAATGCACTCCCTAACTGCAGAACACCTTCAGACACACTTTAATGACAGACAGGCAGCAGTAAAATCTGTGCTTTGCTGCTATGAGACAGGTCAGAAGGGCAGAGCATATCAAATAAAGGGACTGCTGCTTTAGCTGCCAGGCTGTGCAGAACACAGCAGCACTGCAAGTTAATTTACTGCTCTCACATTCCAGTCATTGTACTGTAGTCATTGCACACCAGTGGTCTTTGAAATACTAATTATTTATTAAAACTGATCTTCAGAAGAGCTTCAGCAGCATGTGACTGACCAGACACTGCTGTGAATACCATGAACTGTGTGGACCACTCTGAAATCTTAAGCTTGATGAAAGTAAGATCAGCAACTTCTGTTTTCCAAAAGATCAAAAGGCACTGTAAATGCAGGAAACAAAAGCATTATCTTTCAAAAAGAGATAATTATCAAATTCTAAAGAATTATCTTTCATCTTTCTGCTGATGGCAGTTTCCCTAAAACTCTCTTTACTGCACTCAGAGGAAGCAACAAGTTTCCCCATGCCCAGCACCCGGTCTTGTATTTCACACTGCAGTACAAATGCAGGTATCCTAACAGGACTGTGCAGTCCATGTGCAGTTTTTAAGGACATGCCCAAATGGATGATTGGCTGTATTTACAATGCCAGGACACAGCCATGTTCACTAAGTGTGTCTGACCAGGAAGAATTTTCTCTAGCATGCATTTCAGAGGTTTTTATTACTTATATCCATTTTGTTCTTAGTGACAACAGAGCAATTGCTCAAATTTAAGTTTCTGTTTTCTTCATGTCCTTAATGCATGCAGCAGAAGAACCTGCATCCTTTAATGCAATGGTAAGCTTTTGACAGCTATGACTGAACTTCAAATTGGAGTGTGAGTAAACCAGACTGGATGTCAGTGTGACTCACCTCAGTTTTGGCCATGCTAAATTGTATTAGAATCATATATTCTAACACCTGCACAGTGTAACTAAAACAGTGCAGAGCCCTTGGTGTTATGGGATTGCTGATGTAAAAGACCTTTGCTTCCACACCACTTTGCACAGCTGACTCACAGCTTTCTTTCAACTTCCTATCAATTCCTGCAATCGAATCTTAAGAGCAGATAGAACTCTGTTTCCTGCTATTCCTGTGTAGGATTCAGTAAATAATTTACAAAGATATAATACCTGCAAAATCCCTACATAGAGCAGTGTAAAAAAATACTTTGGCATTTTCCTGTCCTCATAAACAAATGTAAATGTCAATACTAACAACTTCAAGCCATTTTTTTGCTGCTGAGTTTTTGGAACTGAGCCACTGGCATTTTTACACAGTGTTCTCATTTTGTTCGCTTTCGGAACGAGCGCTTATATTTAGTCATCAGAGATTGTATTATCCAAAAGAAATAAAACTGGCATGAATTGGCAATAAATGAAAAGAAATTAATTTAACAAAACACTCCATCAAGCTGCTGCATGTGAGATTCTGATTGTAAGAGTCTAAAATGAGGGATGCACAACTCCAGGCGGGCTCTTTAAAATGCTGCTTATTATATCCAAATGATGCAGTAATTTATTTATCATTTAAAATGCTGTTTATTGTATCCATGTGATGCAGCAATTCACGGGCCGTGGGTGACAAGAGCCCAGTCCACAACCTGACAGCCACATCTGTGGGTTCCTCTGAAAGCTTCCTCTAGTTCTGGTTACAATGCATTCAGTAATTTTCATTACAGAGCATCCTAGAACATGACAACCAATCAATCTCTTAACTATCACCTGTAGCCTATCATACCTACTGACATTACAATATTCTTATAAACATTTTCCAATCACAAAAGCTTAGTGTGTTTCATTTTAAGCTAGAAGTTGTTTTTCAGTTTACTTGCAGTGGAAAATCCTGAGATCTTTTCTCTACTTGCAACATGGTATTTTTGTTTGCCTGTGAAAATTCTTTTCCTTGGTAAAAACATCTTTTGTTTGAGGTGGATTTATCCTTTGCCCAGAGTCATAAAAGTCCCTTCCAACTCACTGCCCTTTGCCTTCTTAGTTACCCAGCAAGATTGGCTCAGCAATTCTTTTCTTCTACACCAAAACTTGTTCTCATCTCTCTTCCTTCTTCAGATTCTACATTCAAAAATCTTCCTGTTATACACACACATCTGTGAGACCTTCCTGTCAACTCCTCATCCTTCCTAACACATGGGGCTGTGCCCTATAGGGGATGGGGGTTGTGCCCTATAGGGGATGGGGTCCTGCCGTATAGGGCACAGCCCCTGCAGGAACAAACTGGACTTCTGGACAGTAGAGCAATAAAATTTTGCAGAAGCTGATTTATTGTTTATAATTCACCCTAATTATCCATTTCTAGAACCATCACCCATGTGGGGACACGCTCTACAATTGGTAATTTTAGGCTGTTGATCCACCCATTCAAACCCCCCAGAGTCAGTAATTGGTGATCTCATGCAGTTTCGCTGCCTCCTGTTATTTTGAATCTTCTTATCTTGGTGTTCTGTGTTTTAAACTTTTTCTCTCCCGGTTTAGCATAGTTTATGTTCCAGCGGCCTTGGGGTGTTTCAAACAAGTTACCAAAAAACTCCTAAAACTTTCTCATGCTGTGCACCTGTTATAAACCGGGTCTAAACTAAGAAATGCACAAAAACAGCTGGCATGTGAAAGAAGTGTGTGAACAAACAGCAAAATATGCAGAAAGAACTGAACAGCAAAACAGAGCAACTAAATATGGTTTTTGGCTGGTGCACACCACACAAGGCCCAGATTTGTACAGGCATGTCCACCAGCATCTCAACCTTGTTCAGCATTACTACAATTCCCCTTCTTTTTAGGTACCATCCAAATAGTCTTTCTTATGTTTCCTTCTCTTATATTATCTTATATTCTTATCTTATCTTATCTTATCTTATCTTATCTTATCTTATCATTGTATTATTTTATTCTTATATTATCTTATCCTTATACTATCCTATCTTTCATGATATTCTATATCATATCATATCATATCATATCATATCATATCATATCATATCATATCATATTCTATCTTTTTTTATCAAGCGAATCACTAACTTTCTTTATGGAAAAAACAATGTGCTAATAAGAAACAAAAATATCCAAACCCCTTGGATTATATCTTTCAACCACCCAGGTATTCCCCATCGTTCTAACCATTCATCCAAACCCCAATCCTCCACAGTTAACTTCCTCATATTATCATGCAGTTGTTTGATCTTCTCGTGAATGGATGCAGAATGGTCAGAAAGATACACACAACACATCCAATCAAAATTCTCACACCTGTGCTCATGTACTGATAGCAAAAAATCTACAGCAGCTCTATTCTGCAGTGTGGGGTGTCTAATGCTATTTACATCTGTAAGCATTTGTTTCAAAACAGTGGAAGTGATATTCAGCTGTTCATTCACTCAACATCTCAGCTTCTCAAGCGTACTCAATGCCTGAGCACCAGCAACACCTGGGGAAAGAACTGATGCTATTATTTGTGCCAGAGGACCCCAGAATTCCAAAGGATTGTAAAAATTAGGCTCCAAATCCCCAATTTCTCTTTTAGCACTTTTGCTGTGCCCTGCTCTCCAAAGGGTCTGATTACACAACTCATGCATGCCAGGAGCAAATATAGTTAACTTTTGGAGGATATTCAGGGGGCAATTTAGATTTTTTTGGGAGTTCTCAGGACTGTTATAAATGGATATTTCGATATGTTAACTTTTCAACCCTTGGACATATGCATTTGCTTCTCGCTTGGTGGAAGCTGCTGTGGGCCAGGGCCAGCACCGAGCTGGGCTGTGTGGGCCAGGCAACGTGGAGAGTCTTGGCTGATCTTGCTGTGTCCCTGGCCTCAGCACAGGCTTGGAGAGTTTGCCTCCCAAAATCCAGAGCCCTGGGACACACAGGCCCCTCCTGCCATTCTGTTCCATGCCGTGTTCTGTGCAGAGGCTCAGAGGAACGAGGGCAGATCAGGTTGGAAAGATCTCTGTGCTGAAGCTTCAGTTCCACAACACTGTGAACTTCAAGGTCTTGCCTCAAGGCTGATGGCTGCTGCCAGCTTGGCCCCATGCCACCCACTGTGGACGTGGCCAGGGACAGGACGGCAGAGGGGCCGGGCAGACACCCCGCAGCGGCCGTGCTCCATCCTCTGGGGCATCCCGGGGCTTTCCCTGCCTGGGGAGCGCAGGGCTGGCCTGTGTTCTCTGCACATGAACGGTTGATCTTATCCACAAGAAACAAAATCAGCATCCCCGTTTCCAGATGTCAGTTAGGAGGAGGCGTTTGGTGCAACAAAGGCAGCCGGGCTTCTCAGTGGTGGCAGCTTTGGTCCAGCAGGAATCTTGTGCCGTATGGAATTTTAGCTGACAGAAACCCACTCCCAGCTAAGGCCCCTGAATAGGAATGGTGGCTATTTTCCACAGGACATTAATCTCACCATCCCAGTTTCCAGATGTCACTTAGGAGAAGGCATTTGACAGCCCAATGGCAGCCATGGTCCAAGGATATGGCAGCTTTGGTCTGGGAGAAATCCTGCACCACATGGACTTTGAGAAGGCAGTAGCCCAGTCCCAGCCACAGGACCCTGGTAGTTCTTTTCCATGGGAAACAAATCTAACCATCTGTTTCCTGATGTCAGTTGAGAGGAGGCTTTTGGCACACCAAATGCAGCCATGGTCCTAGGAGTTGGCAGCTTTGGTCTGGGAGAAATTCTGTTACGTAGGGAATTTTACCATAAACAAACCCATTCCCACTCCCAAAACACCATAAACAAGAACGGTGCCTTTTTCCACAGGAGAAAAACCTCAACATCCCCGTTTCCAGATGTGAGTTATGAGGAGGCATTTGGCACTCCAACAGCACCCAGGCTTCTCGGTTGTGGCAGCTTTGGTCTGGGAGAAATCCTGCACCCTATGAAATTTTAGCAGGTAGACGCCCAGTCCCAGTTAGAGGCTCCTGGATATCAACATTGGCTCTTTTCCATGGGAAACAAAACTCACCATCCCAGTTTCCTGATGTCAGTTGATAGGAAACATTTGGTGCTCCAAAGGCAGCCACTGTCCTAGGAGGTGGCATCTTTACAGGGAACACACCCACAGATTTTTCTCTCTCAAGGCTTCAGAGAGTGCAACCTCCTATTATCCCTAACTCCTGGCCACATTTTGCCCTCTTCCCTTCCCCGTTGCCCAAGATACTCAGAAGATACAGCCTTCCCAACCTGTGTACCCCATATTCCCCCTTGGATCTGGCATTTCCCCCCAAAGTTCAGAAGTTCAGCCTTGTGCAGACTCTTGTCTGGTTCAGGAGCCAAGCTGTGTGGGCCCAGTAACAAACCTGCTGCCCAAAGCTAGTAGAAACTTTACAACCCGTGTCAAAGACCCTAAGAGCCATCCCTTCACCCATGAAGTGATTTGTAAAGACATTAGCACACATCTTTCCTCTCACATTGATGTTTCCTCTGCTGCTAACAGACTTTTAAAGCCAGCCTTTGGCCTGGCCTCTCTGCTGTTGTAGTTCCATGGACAGAGGTTGTTGTCTCTTCCCCCTTCCATGGGCAGGCCGCTGTTCAGCCATCTCCAGGACAGCAGGGCCCCACCCCACAGCACTGTGATGTAGGAAGACAAAAACCATCACTCCAAATGTCCCCCATCCTCTTTCTTCCCAGGCGTGTGGCTCTGCCAGTGGGGTTTGCTGCTGGTAGCCACAGGAAAAGGAAGAGCACTGTGATACTGTGGAGCTCAATGGAACCAAACATCCACTGTGACACTACAGAGCCTCACAGAACCCAGAGTCCATGGTGACACAACAGGGCCTTGTGGAACCAAGGAGTCCAAAGGACTAAAACAGATCTTGCATGGCTCTGCCTTGGAAAGAGAAACCTCCTTGGCACACACTTAAGAAGGGTGTCTGTTTGTAATGGGGAAACTCAGGAGTTTTAGATTGCTTCAAAAAGAGAAAAGGAAGAAAACCCCTGTTTCCCTGAATGCTGCCAGATCTCCAAGCAAAGCAGATCCCAGGTGATTGAGGACACACAGGATGGGGTTGGGCAATGTGGAGCAAGGTTGTCCACACTGGATCAGACCTCAAGGTAGAGCTTCTCTGAGCAGGCCAGATCTCCTGAAGAGAGACCCTGGATGAATACCAATCACAGAACACTGCAATCAACTCTGCTCTGAAGAGAAACAGTAATAAAAGACACTCTTTAAAATGGGAACACTTATTTCTAAGAAGCTCTTTGAAATATTTCTCCATAACTCTAGAATAAAACTTTCCTAATCAACTGCACTGGGCCAGAGGGAAAGAAAGGCAGAGCCATGGTTTGTCAGGACTGGCTTGATCCCAGTGAGCCCCGTGGTGCATTTGGTGCTGAGCCCTTGAACCTCAGGGTCTGAGAAGAGATTGCACAAACCTTTCCAGGAGCCCCAGTCAGAAGAAAAACCCAAAGTGTCTCAAAGCATTAATGGGTCCCACTGAGGACCATCCCCAACACAGGCTCCTCATGGACTCCTTGAAGGTGAGAATTGGAGGCCATGACTGCCCAAAAACCTCTCAGAGACTCAGAAAATGTTATAAATAGATATGTTCGATTTTGTCCAATTAATCAAAACAATAAGGTTCAGTTTAGCAGCAATTTATTAATAATAACAGCAATTGTATATAAATGAATACAATAAAAATATATTAGTTACATAGATTTAAGTAAATACAAAATCTGACAGTGAGTAATTTAGTATAATTGAGGTTTGGTTCGAATAAAGCAGAAACAAAACTGACTGGGGGTACAGGCAAGGGCCCTTCTTCTCACACCATACCAAACCAATTAAGCTAAAAATCTCACTTACATCCTGTTTTCTAATACATATTAATACAGAAGCTTCTGGAAAGCTCCTCCTCGTTTCTATTACCAAAATCCACATCCCTGTGTTGTGCTGCCATGCGTCACCAGTGGTCGGGGTCTCTCCTCCTTTCGGGGTCTTGTTTCCGATGAAGGCTCTGGGTCTTCCTCAGTGTTCACTGTATGACCTCGCAGGGAACGCAGGCGCACTGAGCTCAGGGTTATATAATTAAATATATGTTCCCACAACAGGCCTTAGTCCAGTGTCCAGTGCCTGGAATGATCCCAATTTGGCTCAATTCAAGGTCAAAAGTTTTATTTCTAGTTGCTGTTCTTAGACCTACATCCTTACTATCCTCACTCCCACCAAACAACTGGAGGATGATTCCATCTGCTTTGTGAATGCGAAGGTTCCAGAGCGCTCCCGGTGTCGGTCCCAGTCTTGGAGCAGTCCTGGAGCGCTCCTGGTGATGAATCTGATCCTGGTGTTGATCTCAATCCCAGAGCAGAGCTGGTCTTGGTCTCAGTCTCAGTCCTACATAGAAACCAGTCTCAGTGCTGGTTCTGTTTTCAGTCTTGGTCTCAGTCACTGTCTCAGAGTGGTTCTGGTCCCAGTGCTGGTTCTGGTGTCGGTGCTGGTCCCAGAGTGCTCATAGTGCCAATCTCAGTCTCGGTGCTGGTGCCGGTGCCAGTGCTGGTCCCAGAATTCTCCCTGTGCTGGTCCCAGTGTTGGTGCTGGTCTCAGTCTTGGTCCCAGTGCCAGTTCTGGAGCCCATTTTGATCTCAGTTTCCATACCAAAGATTTTAGGCCTGTTTAGGTGATTTTAGGATAAACTGGGCAGTTTTAGGTTGGATTGGACAATGTTAAGTCAATTTTCAGGATTTTAGACCCCTTTGGTGTGAATTTGAGGCCCCTTTGGCTGATTTTAGGCCAAACCTGGTGGATTTAGGCTGCATTTGAGGCTCTTTTGGGTGATTTTAGGCCAAACCAGGCCCTTTTAGGACTGTGTAGCCCTTTGGCCCCGCCCCTTTCCCCTCACAATTCCCGCCCTTCCCTTGACCCCGCCCCTTTCCCTCAGGGTGTTCCCGCCCTTCCCTTGACCCGTCCCCTCCCTGTTCCAAACTGGGGAAGGAGGAGGAGGGAGGAAGCGGCAGCAGAAGCAGGAGGAGAGAAGGAGCGAATCAGCTGCGCTATCCTGGAGTTCCCTGAACTCGCAGCCCCCCCCGGGACCATCGCCCCACATCCCAGGTGCCCGGGGACAAGGAGCTCGCCCCAAATATCCCGGGGGGGTCCCTGGGTTTGGGGTGTGTTGGGGGGGGATGTTTGGAGCTTGCAGCGCTCCAGAGCCGAGCCGCAGATGCCCCTCGGGGGGACACCGGATTGGGGAGCCCCGGGAGAGCCGCGGCTTCCCTGAGCGGGACCCCAGACAGAGGAGAGCCCCAGAACCCCAAAGCGGGACCCTGAGAGGGGGGAGGGACCCCTGGGATTGCCGGGACCCCGGCGGGGGTGCTGGGGCTGGAGGGGCGCGATGGCTGCAAAGGGGTTCGGAGTCTCAGTGCCGGGAATGGCTGCTCCCAGTATGAGCCCGGTCACTCCCAGTATGAGCCCGGTCACTTCCCCTCAGTGCCGGCGGGATCCCTGTTGCTCCCAGTATGAACCCAGTCATTCCCAGTCATTCCCCATGATGACACACTTTGCCCCCAGCAGGGTCCCACTTGCTGCCAGTTCCTCCAGCTTTTGCCCAGTGTGTTCCCAGTTCTCCCAGTTGCCCCTATTAGAGTCGCAATCACTCCCGGTGTAACAGAGTATGTGTAAGGCTTTGCTAATCAAACATTGCTAAATTAGGGAACACGGCCAAAAGACCACTGAAACTTGCTTAAGGAAAACGTGTAGGGGAAGGAGGCAGAGACGTAAGGAAGGGGAGAATGCTGGAAAGCCCCAGGGGTCAGCATAAACACATCCTATGGACCCCGACCACAAAATCCCCCAGCCTTTCACCTAAGGGAGGCACAGAAACCGAGGTCAAAATTACAGCATTACGGGAACCAGCAAGGGGCATTTTAATTAAGGAAAGGAATCCACCACTTTTCTTTTACTTTATGTATTTGATAATCATTTTAGGCTGCATATGGGAAAAGGGAGCGCGGGCAGAAGGTAACCTCCATCAACCATTTAAGTGGTGCTTAATTAGATAGGAAAATCAACATGTGATACAGACCATTACAACTCTTGGAGCACCTAGTTTCACGATCACTCTGTGCCAATTAGTGCCCATAGGCCCTTGCTCAAATCTGAAAGGATTCTATTTCTGTCCTAGCTCCAACCCCGGACCAGGGTATTGTAATAGCCCTGGACAGTATTATTGTGCACACTGGGGATGTGAAACAATTGCATCACACTGGAATCCAGGAGCAGGAAGAAATAAAGCTCTTAGTGTAGAATGGAAACCAAAAAATTGTATACCTCCCAAGAGAGAATGCAGCAGGGCAATAATCCAAACTGGACAAGTGATGATTATTCCCAGAATCACATACCACCCTGAAGAATTTGTGTATGATAATCAGAATTCTCCAAACCATCATTTACAAAAACGAGAACCATTTATCACTTTGACTATAGCCACCCTGATGGCTGTAGGAATTGCAGCTGCAGGGACAGGGATAACCTCCCATGTGCAGCAGAACCGAAAGTTTCAATCACTCGGAATAGCTGTAGATAAGGATGTAATTTCAATTGAAAAATCAATCAGTGCATTAGAAAAATGATTAAGATCGCTGTCAGAAGTAGTATTGCAAAACCATAGGGGACTTGACCTAACGCTTTTACAACAAGGAGGATTATGTGCTGCACTAGGGGAACAGTGTTGTGTTTATGCAGACCATACTGGAGTTGTTAGGGATACCATGACTAAACTCTGGGAGAGCCTAGAGAAACAAAAACAAGAAAGAGAACTGGAGCAGAGCTGGTATGAGTCCTGGTTTAACCATTCTCCATGGCTAACTACCCTACTGTCCACTATTGCAGGACCCCTAATATTGGTGATTTTAGTGTTGATTTTTGGACCATGTATTTTTAACAAAATCATTACAATAATCAAAAGAAAGCTGGAAGCCCTGCACTTAATGTTGGTAAGAGCACAGTATGAGCCTATACAGGACGAAGGGTTAGAACTGAGCCACGCAGAATTGCAAAGATTTGATCAGCAAAAATGATAAAAAGGGGAAATTGTAACAGAGTACGTGTAAGACTTTGCTAGTCAAACATTGCTGAGTTAGGGAACACGGCCAAAAGATCACTGAAACTTGCTTAAGCTAGCTGAAAGATTATATCTCAAATAGCCACAAACATCTTGTATGTGCCCAGTTTGTGGATGCTTGCAAAAAAAGATAGGAAAAAGTCAACCAATGGCTAAGAGAAGAAGACCATGGCCTTCCTCCCCACGACCACCAGGAGCCAGGAGGAGCCCCCAGCAACTGGCTGTGCAGACACAGAAGGTGAGAAGATGCTGAAAGGCACAGACACGGGAGAAGATGAAAATAACAGAGGGACTGACACGGAGTGGGGTGCGCGCCGCTGGTGGAGCGGAGACTCCCCGGACCCCAGTGGTGATTTGCTTATTGCTGTTTGATCAATAAATTCTTTATTGATTCCATTTACTGGAGTTGATCAATTTATTACAGATAAATTTATAACAATGCAGGCCTAGAATGGGGCATGGACCGGGAATCGGGACAGGGAATGGGAATGTGGTCAGGGACTGGGAATTCTGCACTTGTCATGGGGACAGGGACCTCGACAGGGACCAAGACCTGGAATATAAGACAGAGATAGGGAACGGAATTGGGAATGGGACTAGGAAAAGGAACAGGGACAGTGAATGTGTTCAGGGACCAGGAATGCCAATGGGAATAATGCAGTGGGACTGAGAATGGGACCAGGTGTGGAAATGGAACTGAAAAGAAGACAGGGACCAGGAATTTGGCTGATAGAATGGGGACAGGGAGCTGGAATACAAGACTGAGAGCATGAAGGGAACAAGGAATAAGGGACAGGGTCTGGAACTACAGGATCGAGACCAAGACTGAGAATGGGATGGGGAATGGTGACAGGTACTGGGAATAGGGACAGAGACAGGGACTGGGTGTCAGGAATGTTTATGGCTTTAGATCTTCCCAGAGCAGAGCAGTTGCTGGCTGCTGTAAAGTTGTTTCTTGTCAAGGCATGTCAGGCTCCAAAGGCAAAGAGCCCAAGGCTCTCCAGTCCCTATTCAATCTCTCTGCCATAAAGTCCCGATGGAAGCAGGAGCAGCTCTCTGCTGCAAGAGGTCGAAGCTGCGGCTGGTGCAGAGTCTCCAGAGGCAGATGCTCCCTGGCCTTTCTTCTTCTGTTCTTTTCTTCTTCATCTTCCTCTTCTTTTTCTCTCACGTGCTCGTAGTGGTGATGATGATGGTGGAGGAAGAAGAGAGAGTGACGAGAGAGGAGTGAGAAAGAGCTCTGGCTCAAATACACGGATTTTTATTGATAAATTTCCCAATGAGCCTAAAACAGGAACCTGAAGCATTTCTCCTAAACCTATTAGAATTCTGGTTTTCTAATACAAAAGCTTACATCTAACTTGTGCACATTGCCTATCTATCCTATCTGAAGAATATGAAATATATTTTTAATCTATTTTTATTCTGTCTAGAACTCTTTTTAAGCTCCCACTGCAGCTTGTTTTTTACATAAGATTCTATGGCTTTTACTTCTTAGGGCATTTATAACATATTTCTATGTATTTCACACTATGATTTATACTTCTACTTCCTATCTATGCAACTTAATATTTCTGTTTCTTAAACTAAACCTTAGAGATCTATTTCATGTTGGTGTGGCTTAGTATACTTCATTTCTGAAAATGTTTTTAATTTTATTCTTGCATTCTGTTCTCTCTCGGACAGACTCAAAGAGGCTTCTGTGTTACACATTCCAACAACTGGAAATGAGGACAGACACAGGGAATGGAACTGGGAACAGGGACGGGGACATGGGAACAGGAGCGAAAAGAGGAACCAGGAATATGGAAATAGTAACTGGGGAGATGGTATGGGATGGGGATTAAAAACATGGGACAGGGAATGGAAATGGGAATATGGTAACAGGATTGGCAATGGGGATATGGGAAGGGGACTGGAAATACAGAAATTGAATTATGGGAATGGGAGTAGCACTGGGAATACAAAAAGGGAAACAGAACACAGAATATGGGACTGGGAATATGTGAATGGAAACCGGGCAAAGAATACGAGACATGGACAGGGAATGAAACCAGGAATGGGATTTGCACTGGGATGGGAGCAGGACAGGAGATGGGAACGGGCCAGGGGCAAAGGGACTGAAAGCAAGGAGAGGGGGATCCTGGACAGGGGACAGCAGGAGCTGGGAGAGGGGGACATGGGGACAGTGTCAGGGCAGGGGGTTGTTCATCAGCTGCCCCAGAACCTCAGCCAGGGTCTCCCAGCACAGCCACAGCTGCTGGGGCTGGGGTTCCTAAAGCCCTGAGCAACCCCCAAGTCCCTCCCTGAAACCCTCAAGTCTCTGGAACCCAGCATCCCCCACATTCCCTGGAATATGCTCCCATGTGCCCAACCATGTTGTTATTCAACATCTTCATTTTTACCTGGATGTCAGTATTTGGGAAGGACAAAGAGAAATGCAAAAAAAATCCAGGCCACAGGGAGCCAAGAGGATGTGGAGCCCCCAGCCAGGTGTCTTCCCAACATGGATCAGCAGCACCAGGGCTCAGGGGGGCTCTGCCCACCGGGGGTCCCTGGGGATCATCCAGCGCGGATCCTGCCATGGGGATGGAGCTGCAGCAGGGCACGAAGCTCTTCCTGCACTCAGGGCACTTGCAGGGATTCCCTCAGTGGACACTCCGTTGGTGTTGGGTCAAGTGAGAGCTGTGCCTGAAGCTCTTCCCACACACAGGACACTCGTAGGGTCTCTCCCCAGTGTGGATGAGCCAGTGGGTGATGAGGGCAGAGCTGTGCTTGAATCCCTTCCTGCAGTCGGAGCAGCAGAAGGGTCTCTCATCCCAGTGAGCACCATAGTGCTCAAAGAGATAAGAGCTGGTCTGAAACGTCTTCCTGCATTTATCACACTCGTAGGGTCTCTCCCCAGTGTGGATTCTCTGGTGCTCCGTCAGGTTTGAGCTCTGCCTGAATCTCTTCCCTCACTCCCCACACTCGTAGGGCTGTTCCCCCATGTGGACTGGAGAGAGAAGCAGTGATTCAAGTCAGGCTGAGGGTTCAAGACCAGCACTCAAGAAGAGTGCCAAGACCTTTGGATTTGCATGTAGTTTGGGAATGGAGCACTAACCTTGGAATGGTACAGTCCTCAGGAGGAAGGGACAATTCCGACCCAATTCTCCCCTCATCTTCCAAGCTTTTGTATCCCAATGACATCCCCTTGTTGTCTCTGGGGTTTTATGGACTATCAGGAGCCAGATCATAGAATCATGGGATGGTTTGAGTTGAAAGGGACTTTAAAAACCATCTCATTCCAACCCTCTGCCACGGGCAGGGACAGTTCCCACTAGCCCAGGTTGCTCCAGCCTGGCATTGAGCATTTTCAGGGATGGAGCAGCCACAGCTTCTCTGGGCACCCTGTACTAGGTGAAAAATCACCCCCACAGGGAAGAATTTTTTCCTAATCAGGTATGACACTGAGAGATCCATACTGTTTCTGTCCCAGTGCTTTCAGAGCATTGTCCATAACCATCAACTGCCATGGATGCAGATGAACTTCAGCTTCTGGAGGTGATTCACCTTTGCAACAGAATTCATTGGGTCTGTGTGTCTTGATGTGAGACTGGTTTTGCAGCTAGGAGTTGGAATATCACCTGATGTCCCATGCAGGAGAAGGCGGGAAATAAAAAATAGGAAAGTGATTTCACAGATCACATCAGGGATTGTGAACTGCAGAATCTGAAAGACAGAAAAGCTTTGAAAATTTTAAAGGAAAGAATCATAGAATCATTTAAGTTTGAAAAGCCTTCTAATATCAAGTCCCATGGTTCCCCCAGTACTGCCAAGGCCACCACTAACCCATGTCCCCAGGTACCACATCTAGAATAAACTGAAAGGATGCATTGAGAAAAGTTAACCAACATCATCTCTTGGTCATTGCAGAGGGCAGTTTCTGCCTCCAGCAGAGCTGTTTGCAGGCTCCAGTGATGTCACTGGGAATGCCTGGCTTGCTGAGGGATGGGACACTGGAATGGGAACAGGTCTTTGTTGTACTAGAATATACAGATCAAGTGACACTTTGGGGTGTCCCTCAGCAGCTCCTAAGCCCCCCTCCCCTGCTCAGTACAAGGCAAACCTGTTCCATCACAGCAGTGCCTGCAGGTGAGAGCTCCCAGGTACACAGGGAGCTCCCAGCACAGCAAAACTGCTCCAGTTCTGCTCCCCCAGGGTGGATGCAGTGAGAGGATCAGTGGGAAGTGATGTGGGCTGTAACATCCCAGTTATGCCCTCTGCTAGAGAAGATCCAGTGTGAGACTGATGGAGTGCTTCACGGAAGTGGGGGTGGGACTTGGTGATCTTTAACATCTCTTCCCACCCAAACTATTCTGATTCTTCTTGCTTTCCTGTCCAGGTAGTGTGGACAAAAACTTGGAAGATATCCTGGCTCAAGACCAGGAGCATGAAAAGAGTAGCTCCATCATTCAACCTGCTCTCTTGAGGCAGCTGAGATCTCTTCAGACACAAGCATCCATCTCTTGCTGGGATGTTGCTTCTGCAGCCTGGCTCAGGGAAGCACTTGCACAACTTGCCAGCCCATCCCTTGGCCCAGCTCACAGAACTTGGACTGCTGTGGATCCTGTCTGACTAGGGGCAGGCTCACAGCTGTGCCCCAGTTGTGTGGAGAACTTGGGATGATAAAAAGAGCTGAAAACTGGGACACCCCTGAGGGTTTGTTTCCACAGTCATTCCCAGCCATAAATACAAGGGCTGTGATTTCTAAATCCCATCTTCCAGATTTCTTTCTGGCAGATGTCTGGATCCTTTTCTTTCAGTTTTGCAGTGCCTGGTCACAAATTCCTGTGCACTGCCTGGGATGAGTTTGTAGATCCAGAGTCTGCACTGAGCAGGATTCTGTCAACCAGAAACTGCACCAGGCAATTTCTTCTCTGAAGATGTGTCCATTGATGCCACTTCCTTATCTCTTTCCATGAGCAATAAACAGAAAGATAAATCAGTGTTTTGTCTGCAGTGCCCACAGCCAGAGTGAGATTCTCAGTGTGGAAATGTCACCATTGTGACAGTCCTTCAACCTCTGGAGGACAGTGCACTCCTGCCATCTCATGGACACCTCATGAACAGGGAGGAATTCCTCAAAAGGAAGAGGGGATTATGATGAATTTTTCTTCAAGTGTACTTCGAGTTGAGAATTTAGCTAAGTATTAAACAGATTAATTTTTTTTCTTTTTGCCTTTTTTCAGGCTTTTGATTATGCAGTTTTCACAATGAACTCAGTGTGGTTGTTTCCGATTTGGCCCCGTAGCATCTGGCAGGGAGCCTCTGTCTGAATGTGAGACTTGCTGCATCCAGATTTGATTCCATTTCCTTGGCAAAGCTTTGCCTCCTGCTGATGGAAGCTTTAAAGAAAAAAAAATACCATGACATACAAAACACTGCCAAAAAACATCAGCATGCTTTCTGGATGCCATCTATTGTGCAATGCAAACGTCTTGAGATTTAATATTTCTAAAACTGCCGTGCACCTGTTTGCAAGAGAAACTACCTTGTCACATGATTTTGCCAAATCACTTTAATTTTTTTTTATTTATTAGTTTTAAAGTGTGAGTTTCCTCCCTTTCCTCCCTCTTTTTCCTCTCCACCCCAAATTTCTCAATGCAAAAATCCTTGTTCCAAGAGTTTCTATCTGTAAATATGTGATGTATTTCTGCATTTCCCACTCTCTGGCTTTGATTGATCCTTGTCTTCTACCAACAGTGAAACCTGCAATGACTGGGTGCATTTGTCTGGAAGATCCTGGTGCCTGCTGCACTCAATTTATACCAGATAAACTCCAGTTTGGCCCAACTGGGAACTTGCCAGTGTTTGCAAGGTCACATTGGTTCAACCAGCTCTTCACTACCCCTCACTGGACTGAAGAGGGCTCTGCTGTCTGGCCAAACCTCTCTGTCTGCCACAAAAGAAAGTTTCTTCTTCAGCTTGAGTTTATTTCAGTTGTTTTTCAAGGTAGATTTTAGCTCCACAGCTGCTTGGCTGGGATGGGAATCTGAGACAGAGCTGGATGTCACAGGTGGGCTGGGGTGAGCCAGGAGAGCTTGGAGTGAGGAAATCTCCTGAAAACAAGTGGCATCACTTCATTTTGCTCCCACCTGGTAGATCAAAGTATTGCTCAGTGATAACGCCCCCAGGTGTCACAGAAATAAAGTGCTTTGCTAAGGTTACACTTGCTTGTTGCTGGTGTCGCTGTCACAGAGTGTCCTGACTTCAGGAACTGTTCCTGAAGGAGCTTCTTCTAGTTTTCAGAAGAGTGGCAGCATGGTCTCACTTCCACCTCCCTTTGCCCAATTGTTTCTCTGCTCTTCAGGGAGCAGAAGGGCTGGGTGTAAATTGGCATAAATTTGAACCAGAACCATTTCACCACAGTAGGGATGGTTGAGTTCAACAAGAATTTTCACAGTCTAGATTCTGGAAGAGCACATGTTATAGAAAGAGCGAGAAAGATTGTTTTCTTCCACTTTGTGGTCTTTTTCTTGATCATTTGCCTAAAGTTTGCTGCCTTCTTCCTAATTTCTGGCCTTTACCGCCCCATTTACTCTGGCTAGTTAGTCATTATTTAGCAAAATTCCTTCTGCCTCTCTTTCCTACTTCCCCCTGCAAGTCGCTGCATGAGTTCTCATATCCTCTGCTTCAGCTCCCCTGGCCTCAACTCGAGCTCTCCTGGCCTTTGCTCTTTGCTTCATTGCTTCTGTTGTGTAGATGCTCCACAGCCTGGAGAGCAGGAGCAGCACTTGAGTAGCAGTCCAGAAAGGACACCCATGTGCAGGAATACAGAACATTTTACTTCAGAAGGAATCCACTGTGGCAAGGACTCCTCTAGTTTTCTCCTCCATGGAGCAGTTTGGATGCAGAGTGTGGGCAGATGTAACCTTGGCATTGTCCTCCTCATCAATCCTTGGGTTCCCCTTGCACAGCCCCATCCCCTGTGTTCTGTCAGGGCCCCAGGGAAGGGCGGATATTCCCAGAGGAGAGGTGTCTACTGTGTCCCCATTCTCACTGTGCCTTATGTCCCTGTGTTCAGGTGGGCACGGTGAGGATGATGCCTCCTGCCAGCCCCGTGTTCCGTGTGTCTGCCGGGACTGTCCCAGGGCAGCCGGGCAGTGACTGCTGTCCTGCGCCCTGCTGTCCGTGCTGCCCTGCTGGCAGAGCCCTGTCCCCGGGCAGAGCCGTTCCCTCCCCGGCACAGCCCCATGGCTGCTCCCTGCTGCGGCCTGGCCTGGCCCCAGAGCAGGGTCCCCGTGCGGGTGGCCCCGGGGTGGCCGCGTGTCCCCAGCCGGCCGTGCCTGGGCAGCTGCCTCAGCCGTGAGGGCTCAGAGCTGTGGGAGCCCACGGCTCTGTGCCGCCCACGCTGCAGAGCTCCTGCTCCAGCTGCCAGGGCCCGGGCGCCCTGTGCCCTGTGGCCTCACGCCCCGACGGCCGTGCCAGGCCCCACGTGCTGCCCTCACGGTGGCACTGCTGGCCCCAGGGCTGTGCCAGCCTTCTCCAGGGACACCTTCCCGCAGCCTGGCAGCCCCTGCACGGGCCCAGCACAGCCCTGCACAGGGGCTGTGTGCAAGGGCCTGCAGGGACAGCGCCAGGGCCGGCGGCTCCCCAGAGCCACAGGGAGGCCTTGGGCTGGAGGCGGGCAGGACATTCTGCCCTCTGGGGCTGCTGAGCCCTGGCCCACGCTGCCCACAGCAGCTGTGGCTGCCCCGTCCCTGGCTGTGCTCCAGCCCAGCCTGGGAGGCGCTTGCAGCATCCTGGCCCAGTGCAAGGTGTCCCTGTCCTCGGCAGCAGGGCTGGGACGAGGCAATTTCTGAGGAACCTTCCAAGCCAAGCCATTCTGTGATTCTGTCATCACAGGGGCTGCGGGCAGCTGGGCTTAATTTCTGATTAGAACCCATTCAGCAGTGTCACTGGTGGAGTTCAAGCAGGCAACTCCTGATTGACAGTGTGTGACTTTTACCAACACAATCGATCTGGCTGAGATCAATAACGTCTGGCACAATCCTGATTCTGATCAATTGTATTTTATTGAAACAAGATCAAAGCAGTTTCCATCTCTCCACTCAGAAATGCACTAACTATAGAACACTACTATGGGTCTCAATAGATAGTGACCCTAGATGTGGCATTACTTGTTTATGAAAATAATATGATCATACATAATACATTATATACATACGAGATATTATATAGGTTATGCATTTATAGTAATCTATAATGACTATAGTATATCTATGTCAATGTCATATATATTATAAATATGTCTACTTTATGGAAATCTTTCTGGATATAAATGGACTAATAGCATTAGTACATTTCACAACAGATAATTACACTTAATATGCACTCTATTTTTAGTATCTAAACATAACAAAATAGTAAACTTTCCAGAATTATTTTTATCAGGATATAAAAATGGATATTTGATATTTTCAATACTACTTATATTAGTATATTTTTTGTCTTCTTCTATATATACTACATATATGATAATTTATACTATACTGCTGAGGTGGCAGGAGAGGCTGTGGGCCTCCACCAGAGCCTTTGTTTGCATTATTTTCTTCTCAAAGCACCAAAATTGTACGATGAGGTGTCTCTGGTGTCAGCTGTGAGCAGTACAAGCACAGCTCTGTGCATTGGCAGCTTCACTCACTGCTCACCACGAAGGATTCTTTTGAACTTCTTTTGCAGAACCTGGTACTCGTTTATGGCCTGGGAGTATGCAGCCGGATCCTCTGCCAGGCGATGGAACAGATTGTATGGCGGAGCTTGTTGAACATCTGGGGGTAAACAGATGACCTGAGGCAACATCTGGTTCCCCACAATGAAGTGGTCGAGGAGTTTTTCTCGCACAGACAAGTGCAGGCCATTGATGATATCCACCAGCCGCTGCAGGAAATCTCTCCTACGCCACTGGGACATGGGCACCACAGTGAGCAGGTGCATGACAATGGTCTTCATGGAGTAGGTGGAAAAGCTGAAGCCCAGCACAAGACAGGTGAAGAACTGCAGGCATTTGAGGTGCAAACTGTCATGGGGAGCCTGCTCGGCGATGTGCTCGAAGAATTTCATCTCTGCCACAGCATAGGTCTCAGGCCAGGCTGTGCTTTGGGTGTAGGCCTCTCTAGGCTGGCTGCTCACAAAGATGTCGGAGTCTCCTCTCCGTACCCCAAACAGCATCTCAATCCTGAAGATCTCTGTGCCATTGCTCACCTGGAATTGGCAGGAGCGACTGGAGGGCAGCAGCTTTAAATGCCAATTGTGTGACTGGGGCAGAGCTGGCCAGATGGCTCTCACCAGCTGGTAGAACCAGCGGGCAGTTTTCTGCACATCCAGGTAGGAGTCGGTGCACAGGGTGTCCAGGAGGCTGGCATCCTGATTGCTCCTCAGCTCCTCCTCGGGGTGATGCAGGAAGCACAGCATGTTCTCAGCCTGCTGCTCCATGCTGCAGGTGCACTCCAGCTGCACACGGACACGGAAGTTCCTCACGTGCCTCTGCTCTGCAGAGTCCAGCTCCAGGTGGAAGCTGTGGCCTCGGGGAGGAGTCATGGGTATGAACACCTGGAACACAACATCCTCCTCACGGGGACTCCAACCTTCGAAGGCACTGCCCACCCCGATGGCTCGTTGCAGGCCTGGGTAGAAGCTGTTGGACAAGACGTGTCCAGAGTAAACTGTATAATTGTCCATGAGCTTTTTTGTCCAATCGCAGCCTCTCTGTAAGTTCTGTACTGGCAACTGTATGCGTTCAATTATAATTCTTCCAATGTTATCCTCAAAATCATTATCTTCTTCATGGACTGCAGGTGCAACATCATTGTCTTCTCCATTTGCCGCCTCATTGACAACTTCATTTTCCACATTGCCTTCTCCATTTGCATCTCCATTTCTGATTTCCCCTTCATTTGCATGATTGTTTTCTCCTTCATACTCTTCTCTCCTCAGGCTCCTTATGCACCCCATTAACCATAGCACCAAGACAAGGACGCCAAGCACACCAAGAGCAAAGGGCTGAAAGACCCCCATGAGCTGCACCTTCGGCAGGCTGAGCTGCTCCACCTCCTGCTCCAGCCGAATCCTCTCCCATTCCAGCTGCTTTGCTCGCACTTCCATGCGAAAACGTGTTTCCTCATCCCAACCATCACCCACGAGCTGTGGGTAATGAATGAGGCTTTTCAAGAGCACGAAAAGCACTGCTATGTAATTCATGGTCTGCAGGAGGATGGAGAGAAGGCCTTGAGTGGGGCTGTGAGGGAGGCAGCTGGCAGTGGGGGCAGCAGGGACGGGATTGCTCAGGGCTCCGAGAGCAGGAAGGACAGGGCCCCAGACAGCTGGCAGGCAGCAATGCCTGTCCCACTGCCCCAGGAGCAGCAGCAGCAGCAGGGTGCCCTGCCCAAGGCTCTCCCTTCAGGGGCTGTCCCTGCATGCAGGGGGAGAACCCAGCCCCAGGTGCAGCGTTTCTGCCCC
This sequence comes from Erithacus rubecula, assembly GCF_903797595.1. Lineage (NCBI taxonomy): Eukaryota > Metazoa > Chordata > Aves > Passeriformes > Muscicapidae > Erithacus > Erithacus rubecula. Next base: position 2,678 of record NW_027635755.1, on the reverse strand, counting down.
GGCCCTTGTCCCCAGCCCAGCCTCCCCAGCACGTGTGCACTCACCGCTTGCCCAAGCAACACTGGGCCAGCGTGACCTGCTGGGCCCGTTCATAGCTGCCCCCATTGTGACATGTCCCCTGTGATGTCACGGGTGTTATTGCACATCACAACCCAGCCAGCCCCGCCCTTTGTCCCCACCCTGGCTCAGCCTCTCAGGGTGCCCATGGTGTACTGATTAAGGCTGCTTTGGAGTGAATCTTTTTCAAAGGGCTCCCACTGCTCTTTCTTCAGTTCCTGAAGAACACATAGTCCAATGGCAAACTTAACACTGCCTACTTCAAAAATCAGCCAGGTGCCCAGGTGCCATATCCACATGACTTTTAAACCTTTGTGTGGTCAGTTACTCAGACAATTTCATAAGCAGCCTGTTCCCAAATGTAATATGGTTCTTTTGAAAGAGTAAACCCCCAATGGCTCAACTTGAGGTCGTTTTTTCTGTTATTTGTTTTGTTCCCTGGGTTAATGTAACAACCCCCACATAGGTAAAGCCTTCCTCCAGGACGATCTGCATTGTGTCAGGCCCTTGGGCTGAGAATCCTGCTCCTCTCCGAGGAGAGAAATGTGCTGCCTTTGCACTGAAGTTCCCATGATCCAGTGGGACAAAATGGGTTGTTGGTGGGCAGAACAGTTTCAGGCTGCCTGGAAGCATTTCCATGTTAGGAGAACCTTTGTATCAAATACATCAATTGGGGGAATCCATCCCTCTCCAAGCTGAAGGAAGAATCAGAATTGTCCTAGTAGAAAATGGAAAGGTTTGGAGTGATAGTCAGGGCTGGAATGTCCCCACGTGTCCGTGTGGATTTGGTGATGCTGCAAGGCCAGACTGTGAAGAGGGGATCCCGGCAGACAAGAAATGCCCTCCTGCTCTGGGGCCTTCCCTGGCACTGGCAGCACAAGGGCCAAGCCTTCAGCAAGGGCCCAGTTTGGGCAAAGCCTGAGTTCCCTGTGAAATCAGCTCAGATTTACACTGCCCCACCTGAAGGAGGGATGCCAGAGGCCAGACAAGCTCACCAAGGTGCTGAGCAATGCAGCTTAGGCTGCAGCTTTCTGCCCTTGTGTCTCTGGAGCCTTGGAGGGGAAGGCTGCGTGGCTTGCAGCGACCTTCACCAGCTCTCCTGCTAACAGCACTGGGCACCCCAAGCCTGTTTGGTCTCAGCACAGGCAAGAGCAGGAAGAAACCCTCACCTGGCTTTGTAGAGCCCTGAGACGAGCAAAGACAAGGAGTGTGCAGAGAAGGGGCCATCAGCACTGCACAGCAGCATTTCTCAGCCATCACTGACAGAAAATGGAAACCTTATTGTTTGTCTTTGGGGTTTGTGTTGTCTTTGGTGAGCAGCCTTTTCCCCCACAGGAAAACCTGTGAATTATTTGATAGTGGTGACCTGAAATTAAGTGGTCCCCATGATGTTTGATACTACTGGGAAGCCAGGAAAAAGCATCGTTGAAGATTTGAGTTCCTCAGGCTTCCCAAGTTCAAGAAATTATAACAATAACTATACACTTGCATGGTGTGTGAGAGCCGTGTGTCTTGAGATGTTTTGTATAAAGTATGTTTTTAAAGAGGTGTTGCCTTCTTGGACCAATGAGTCTTTTCTATTTGGTTTTCACGTACTACCCTATGTAAAGTGTAGTGTTTCGTTAAATAAAACTCTCTCTTTTGCTTCTTTGTTGCAGGAGGAACAATATTACATTATGCTTTTCACCACTCTCCTATAGCCTAAAATGTAACATCCCTTCACAGTGCTGCCAAGATGGAACTCGGAATTGTGCCTTTGCTCCTCCCTTTCCTCTGTTACCATGTGTCATTTCAAGGGCTTAATGAATAGCAGGGTTTCTCTTTTCTCACCTTGTGCTCAGGAGCTGGGAGAGCGAATGACCTCCCTCCCCTGCCCCAGCTTGACCCTGAAAGAGTTCGGCAGCAGGGCAGGGTGGCAAGTTGCCAGTGGCTCAGCTGCCAGCACTGGTGCTAGCTGACATGGAAGGCTCATCCCTATGGCTTGAGCCAGCTCACAGCTGCCAGCACCTGGGCTGGGTCCCGCTCCACATAGGTCCTGCCATCAAGTCAGAGGGCACCGATATAACCCTGGAAAGTCCACCTCATGACCGTGTCCCCAGGTGCCAGAACCACACATTTCCCAAGTGCCTCAAGCAATGAAAATTGCACCAATTCCATGGGCAGCCTGTGTCAGTGCTTGCTGACCCTTCCAGGGGAGAAATTATTCCCTAACACCCAATCTAAGCCTCCCGTGGCAGAAGTTGAGGCCATTCCCTCTTGTCCTCTCCCTTGTTTCCTGGGAGCAGAGCCTGACGTGCAGCAGCCCAAGCGTCCCGTGTGGGAGTTGCAGAGAGTGGGAAGTTCCTGTGTGCTGCTGCCAGTGAGTGCAGCCACGGTCCCCTGTGTGTGTGTGTCCCTGCTGTCCGTGCTGCCCTGCTGGCAGAGCCCTGTCCTCTGGGCAGAGCTGTTCCCTCCCCGGGCACAGCCCCATGGCTGCTCCCTGCTGCGGCCTGGCCTGGCCCCAGAGCAGGGTCCCCGTGTGGGTGGCCCCGGGTGGCCGCGTGTCCCCAGCCGGCCGTGCCTGGGCAGCTGCCTCAGCCGTGAGGGCTCAGAGCTGCGGGAGCCCACGGCTCTGTGCCGCC